>NC_079908.1:5047540-5215501 GCF_024868665.1 Triplophysa rosa
TATAAATCTTTTGAAACTGCACATTTATTACATGTTAAAACTGTAGTGTGGACCATTATTAGTATTTTGACAAAATAGCTGGCTAAATCAAGTTTAAAACAGTATCAAATCTTACTTTACTCGGTTGTTTGGAAAAGATGAAATACTGCAAGACCAGTGGCACTTGAATGAGCTGTAAGCTGCAAAATAACACACACACAACAGAACACACACGGCGCACACACAACAACACACACACACAGATCAATATGTAACTTAGACATGATAGCACCAGAACTAGTTACTGAACAAGGGACAACACAACAACAGAACCACACACACACACGCACAGTATTTTAAGATTTAATATGATATGAAAATATCTGAAACAACATTACATGGGGAGGTGGAGAATATATGTCAAAATATTAACAAAAGACTCAAACTATACCAGAAGTTCAGTGTAAAAAAAAACAGGTAACGTTAACGTTAGGCCTAACATCAGTTTATCTCGCCTGCTATTTTACTGGAAAGGGGAGAAACATGCGCTCAGGGTTGGATAAAATCCGATTGAATCACCCCACCTCCTAGAGAGATAAAGACATTCCGTCCAAAAAGCTTTTACTCAAAAAGCTAATGACAATGTTGCTGAAACTTGGCTTGCAAAAATCACTTCAGAATTAAAAACATCAAGCAAAGCAATCAACAGTAATGTTACTGGCTACGTAACTGTACAAATAAAGCATATTTTAACTATCTTACCGTGTTCCGTCTCACCGACCTGCCAGCTCCAGCGTTTCCACTGTGTGAGGAGATGGATTAAGTGACTGTGACGGTTTAAAAAAGGCGCGTTCGGTCAGAGAATTCGCCCAGCGTCAGTTGCGAGTCCGCGAGTTGACAGTGCGTTGTGCGGAGGCGGGGCATATTCTGTGCGTGTGGCCGAATTGAATCTGAGATACAGCGGACCAGGCGACTTGAAGGCGGATCCGCCCCAAGTCTATTGCTATCAGGCAACATCAGATGTAATGTTTGAGTTGCATTTTGAAATGGGAATACATTGATGTTAAGTTGTGTCATTTTGAACAGGTGGTTTTAGTTCAATGACGAGATCAAATTTGATCTGTGTGTATTGTATCCAAACAATTGAAACAAGTGTTCAGAGTTTTGAAAAATGTGCATTTTGATCATCAGTTGTGAATTTTGTGTCTATCATTTTGAAAAATGGCATCAAGGTTCTGAAATTTGTGTCAAAATGATTGAAACAAACTGTAATGATACATTGGAATTGCAGGACAAGATCGACATATTTGGTTAAGGTTTTTGTCATAGAAACAATAAACAATTCATAAATGTAAAAAGTGACCGCTTAGAAAATTGTATTGCATTAAAAATGTGTACATTTTGTTAATAACAATTACAAATCTGTAGTAAAACAGGGAATTTAGCAGGAATTGAAAACAGCTGCTAGGAATAGATTCTTTCGATTCCCAAACCAGGAATTTGAATCGGAATTGACTCCAAAAAATTCAGAATGGACCAGCCCTAGTTAGAACATCAGCTTCATGGGGTTATTTTTAAAAGAATCTGTTCAAAACAACATTTGACTCATTTAAGCGTTCCCTGTATGTCTTTACCCTACAGTTTTTGTAATTGTTTACAAAATATGATTCAGTTGAATACAGAGATTTATGTGTTATTATTTGTAGCTTATAATACATACAGTATATGATTTGATTACTTAAAGGAGTAAATGCACGTTTTTGTCTTTGGCTTTTTTGTCTACCAGCTGCTGTAGGGTGAGCAATATTCCCCCAAAAAAGCATATTACAATCTTTATAAAAGACCATATACAATCTGTTGCGTTCTTTCTGAATCTAACATGTAGACACAGTGTTTGCACAATTCATGACATTGACATTTAACCATTGTGACACTGCAACAACATGCAGAATGCAAGGTTCCTGGGTCCTTTATCATAATGATATATTGATAACATAGGTTTGTTATAATAATAATCTTTGTTATTACTATTAATACAAAATTACCTATTCTTTTATTTAAATATTAACTTTTATTATTACAGTATTATAGTTTCTGCATTGTTATAAAATTCTTTCATTTGTGAAAGAGTTTTTTGCTTGGCTAGTTTAGGGGGACAAAGTGTCAGCGTTACATTTTTTGTATTTTATTTAACCAGGATACAAAATCCTATTGCGACTTCACAGTTTCTTCTTCCAGGGAGGCCAGGGCCCGTATTCATGAAAAATCTTATCGCAAAGAGTTGCTCCTAGTCACAAAATTCTAAGAAAATTCTTAGAAATGTGGGCGTTTCCCCTTAGAATTACACTGAAAAAAATGATACTTTAAACTTAATTAAATTATGGACAGTGGTTCCACATAACCCAATTGGTTTTTATTAACATTAAAGGGTTGTTTTCAATCTATGCCAAATTCTTGTGTTGCTGCAACACAATTGAATGATGTATAATTCATTTGAAATGGTAATGTTAAACAAAATCGGCTTATGCTTCCCCTTAACTTAAGATAATTAAGTTTTCTGAACATGTGTTTATTTTATAAAAACTCATCAAATATTTTTTGTTTGTCCAACTAAAGAATATTTAATTTAAACAACTCATTTAAATTATGGACAGTGGTTCCATCCAATTACTTTTAGTTACTTTAACACAATGGTTTCTATTTCAAGTTACATCACACAGAAAAGTATGGATTACTGCACAGATTGTGACAAACTGTATATAGCATTCATTTTATTTATAAAAGAATTTCAGACACCAGTTCTTCAAGCAATGTTTATTGCACTTAAATTACAGATACCCTAAAGGATAATTGTAATATTCAGTGACAAATGAGATGCACTGATCAACTTTTAAGGCTTGCAAAGTTTTTTCNCATTCAGGTGGCTTCCAAAGTTTTTTTTCAAGAACGCCAGATAATTACAATTAAACATTGTAATAGCATTACACAACTGTAATGTTTACTGACTAAACAAGATGCACTCCGCACCATTCGGGGAGCTTGCACACGGCTTGCAAAGCTTTTACAAACTTTGGACAATTGAAAGTAAATTCTGTAAAAACATTACAAAACTGTAAAGTTTATTGCAAATAAGATGCACTCAGCACCTTTCTCGGAAATTTCACAAGGCTTGCAGTGCTTTTTCAGGAACTTTGGGATAATTACAGTTAAACGTTACTGTAACAACATTATAAACGTTAACATTACTGACAAATTAAGATGCACTCAGCACCATTTAAGTACAGCTTACAATGTTTTAACAACTCTGAATAAATCTAATTAAACAATACTTTAACCTCATAAAATAAATTTAAGACACTGCTTACGTTTCTGAATGTACTGCCATTTTCTGAAACATGGAATTTACATGTGAAAAATTACAACATTCCTTACTCATAAACATCTGAGAATAGCTTGGTCTTCAGCGTCTGAACTTTCTGAGATAGTTTCTTCCCATCTAGCTCCAGAAACAACTTCTGCAGTACTGAGTTCAGGAGGGTAGCTCAAGTTCAGTATATATCAGTCCCATCAGCATGGCTGTCGCATACGATACGTTGTTCAGGTCTTCAAGAACTCTCACGCCCTCCAATACCACTCCAACATCTGCTGGGCTGTCTTCGATGTCTGAACCTTCAATTTTTACAACAAACACTCCCATCACAGTCTTCTGGATCGCCTCCTGAGTACTGGGTGCATCTGTATCCTGCAGGTGAGAATAACAATGGTAAAAGTTCCTTAAAATGAATGTCCTTTATTAAGAAGTTCACAAAAATCTATTATTTATTCACTATTTAATGTCATTCAAAACTAATATATCACTTGATTCTGTACAACAGACAAAAAAAAGTCAATGGGGCCCAGTGTTGTTTTGTTACCAACATTATTTAAAATATCTTGTTTTCTGCAGGAGAAAGAAACTCGAACAGGTTTGAAATGACATGAGTGGGGAAAAGATTAAATAAATTAAGTTATTCCACACAATTTCACTTCCTTGATAATACAGCAAAGTATATACGCACATATACTTACCAAATACTCATTCATTAGATTGCTCGGGTCTTCATTCAGGTAGACACAGAGAGATCTGAGTATGCACTCTCGCCTCACATCAATGTTGTCTGTCTAAGTATAAAATAATTTTAATGAATTGTAGCCTTCACAATCTCAGGTAAACATTTACTTTTATTTTTAGATTTTTATGCAAAATATCTCATGTAAGTGGACTTTAAATGTGACGACTTTTTCTTTTGTTTTCTAAAGGCGGGGTGTCCGATTTTTCTTAGCCGTTTTTGATGTTCAAATCACCAAAACAGACACACCCCTACCCTCATCTTTTGCTTTTGTCAGCGCTCGGCTCGACTAATGTCCGTCCTGTGCACCTTACTGCAGATTGGCTACAAGGTTGTGTTGTTACTCGGCCCGACTTTGTCTAAACAAGCGTAACTTGGAAATCGGACACCCCGCCTTTAACTGTGACTATGTTTCTTTCTTTAGAACTTCTAGAAAACTTCTAATTACAAGCTGTGGCATTGATGCAGAAATGAAGCTATACTACAAGGTTTTGATGAGTGCAGTTCTTCATACCTGTGTTGTGGGAACCAGCAGGTTTTTAATTCTTTGTCCATTGATTCCTCCTCGCTTTGCATAGATCTTCATAAGTTTAGCAGAATATCGATCCATCTTCGCAAAGTATGTAGACACCAATGGGACTGTTGTGATTCTTTCAAACTCTGCACAAATCTACAAAACACAATGAATTATTGTTACCACAAAACCCATAAAGTTGAACATAAATGACTCAAAAACGTTTCACCCACCTCTTCTGTTCTGAAAAGAGCAGGCCATCTAGTTTTGAAATCTGCTATTGGAGGTGATTCCTTGACCACCTCATGTCTCCGGATTGAAAAGGTCTTGTCCATCAGCATTCGTAATGTTTTCTCATTGTTCTTCTTTTTTATTTCAGACAGAAGTGTTACTCTGACTTCTTCAAGTGTTTCGGGTGTTTCTCCTAATGGATGGGAAGGGCAGTAGTTCACCTCAGCTTTGCGAGGTTTTTTTATATTGTAAGCAGGACTGGAAATTCCAGCTGGTTTGTGCTTGAGCGAGTTGACTGTAACTTCAGTATAGCCAATGTTTCTTAGTTTTGTTCTATAGTTGGCAAGTTTGTACTTTAAACTTGCTTTCCATCCGCTGTAACCATTGGCAGAACCCCTTTCTTTTAAACAAGGGTGCTTTTCAATGAGGGCTTCAGCCACCTGATTGAACTCTGTATTTGTAGGGTAGACTTTGTATCTCACAATTTCTTCAGCAAGCCCATCTAGTATTGATATTTTCAGCTTTGGGTCAGGACTGAGAAAAGTGCCGTGTGTTTTGAAGGCTGCATTACCTTGATCTAATTTGAGCTCAGCGTCATATGCAAAACGGGGAACAGTGAAAACGGCTGGCCATGCAGAAGACTTAATTCTTGAAGATGACTCAGGAGACACACTTGCAACACAGCCAGAGCTTGCTGAAGTAGATGGGGATGACAAAATCAGTGTGTCACAGGATGAAAGTGATAGAGCTGGGGATGAGCAGGTACTCCTACTTTGAGATGTATCCAGTTGTGGTGTAGGCGAGCTGTCACGGTCACTTGGTGTTGTCGGAAATACCACTTTTAGGGTACTTTTGTCTTGAATTTCAGATGTGGACATGAGATTCATAAACTCATTGTCAAAGTCAGGATCCATGAACTGCAGCCTAAAATGTCCTTTTAGGTTACATTGTTTTTCGATTTCCTTTGACAGGTCACTCAGTGAAGTAGGGATGCCATGCTGAAGGATCACCTTTTGTGAGTTTTGCTCTCCAAGAATGATTCTTAGCCGGACTGGAGAAGTCATTGTGGTAAGACTGTGAAAAACAGGAGAAACGTAGTTAGTTTGTGAAATTAATTGTGAGTATGGTAATAAATAAAAAATACCATGGTTAAAAAAAATCATTAACTTGTGAAGTGTACATTTTTTAAATAGAAAATGAAAGCATATATTACCATCTATGCGTGGACTTGTCTTTTCAAAGTCACTAAACGCAAAGGACCAACCATATAATCAACCAATGGATAATCGTCAGCTAAAGCACAGTGTTCTACAAAGAACACTTCTCTTGTTGGTGAGGCACTTAGCTCAAATGCCCTAAATTGCTCCCTGTACCAGCCACACAGTCGTCTCATTATGAAGCACAAAGTCTTTTGAACAATACAAATCTGGACAATTTCTCCAAATTCCGGGAGGCCACTTGTCATTTCATGTGCCAGGATCATACCATTTCGGAATTTCAAACCCTTGCTAGCGACACACTTAGCAATATGAACTTCCAAAACATCTGGGTACTTTTCTTTGATCACCTGAGCTACCTCTGTTCGCAAAACATCAAGAGGAACTGTTGAGGCATCAGAAACATCCAGTGTACATTTTTCAGTAGTTTTCAAGTGGTATGAAATCATGAGTTGATGTTTCACAGCAAGTGAGAGGGGAATGTTTTTAAAGCAATTTGTGTGGCGCACAATCTGCTTAATAAAGCTGTGCTTTGCTTCGAACCGCATGGTCCATAAACCAACAAGAGGACCAAAAGATTTCAACATCTCAGGGTAATGTTCCAAGTAATGGTGCTTTGGAAGAAGCTTGACACCAGGGAAAAGTTCCTGGTATCTTTGGCGGTGTTCAGAAATTTTCATCTCAAGGTAGGCTATGGACTCATCTGTGTGTACTGGTGAAACCACCAACTCAACAATATCCTTGAGGTCCATTAGGACTTGCCATGCAGGATCATCTTCAGGCACAACATGCCCAATGAAAAATGGAAGAAACCTTATCAAACTCCAATTTTCATGGGCATTTCCACCGATTGTATTGCGTCTTGAAAATGTACAAGTAATTGCATGAGGCTTGTTTTTCTGGTCTTCCCACTTGTAGGGGAATTTAAGAATACATTTATTGAGGCTTTCCAATGTAAAGTACTTCTTTGATATTAGCAAAGTCAGGCAACGTGCAAGTTCAACAGGCACCACACCCTCTAAAACATCATGCAGCACATCTGGTGGATAAGCAGACAGCACATTGAAATGAGAAAGGTGCTTAGTAAAAACTCATTCTCTTTTCACTCCATAACAGTGTGTGCCATTTTCCTGTGCAGTTTTCACATGATCTTTATGAAGATCTTTATTTCTGAGGCTGAATGCACCAGACCCAACTTCTTTTGACTGCACATCCGAACTATTCCCCAAACAAAACCGACAAAATTATTCTCCTGAAAAGCTTTCAACAAAGCCAGCCATACCATGAGCTGCCAAGTTGTCTGCCACCACGCAATAAACAGTACCTTTAACAAAGGTTCCAAGTAGAGGAATGAATACACCATTTTGCTCGAGAATCGAGACGTCAAACAAAAGAGGCTCCAATACTTTCACATACCCATAGTTCTTCAAATCATCACTTTTGCAAAGGAGTGCCAAATAGATTGATGTGAGTGATGAGTGGGAACCAGGGGGCAAGTTGCTCAAAATCCAGTAAACTGCAAAAAGCTTGTGCTTCTTTCGAGATGTGCCTAGAGGGTTACACACCTCGAAATCATCTGCATATAAAGTCAATGAAATTGTCAAGTCTTCCCCAGACAGCAAATTATTTTCTTTAAAATATGTACCATCCTGAAAAGACCTATAACNAGTTCAGTCTCTTGGCTGAACGGACATACTCCAAGTTCTTATGGTCCGTCCAGACCAAGAATGGCTGCGTCGCTCCCTCCAGCCAGTGGCGCCACTCCCCCAAAGCTAGCCGAACTGCCAGCAGCTCTCTGTTGCCGATATCATAGTTCCGTTCGGCGGGGCTGAGGCGGTGGGAAAAAAAGCGCAGGGGTGCACCTTCCCATCATGACTGGCACGCTGGGGGGGTGGGAAGTAAATATATAGATAAATGGAATGGCGCACCGCCATTCCATTTATCTATATATTTACTTACCTGTTTACTTACCTGTCTCATTGTTCACTCATTGTTCATTTTATCTCACGCCTGCTAGCGGTTCTGTGACACATATAGCTGAGAACTGTTATTGAGGATCAATTATTTGAATACTTATAGTGCATCCTTGTGCAATTACTCTGAAATACATTATGGATGTAAAAATGTCCTTCTTATTATTAAACCCATTAAGTACTGTAATGTTAATGGATATTGATATTATGCTTTATCATGTCTTCAAGGATCTTCTGAGTGTTGTGTTTGTTGAAACTAATCAAAACAAAAAAAAAAACCGCCGTGGTGGTCTTAAAGGGGGAATATCTTATATTGAGAAGTCAGCTCACTGATAGCACACATACATCTGGGAGACGTGTATTTGATGTCTATTTGATTGTTTACTCATCTGCAATATGTCGAGACTTGCAGAGACTTTTTCTGTCTGATGTCATATAGACATCTAGAGAATGACTGTAAGATGCTTAACTTGCAACTTTAAAATGTATGTAACTGCCCTTCCTAAGACGTTTATAAGATGTTTCTACACAGCAGATGTCTTCCAGATATCCAGGGCTGTGATATCCGGGCTATAGTATGTTGTTCAATGTGGAATAGTCAGTTAATGAATATCAGGGTTGAACTAAACCAAAACGATACAGAAGTGCACTTTTATGTGAAAAAATATATATATTGGCATTTTGTTTCTCAATCTAATACATCCTTGTGTGTGCTCCAGTCCACTTTCTGAACACTTTGATATCTATTTAGTGAAGAAAAAGCATTTGGTAAATGAATAAACATTAATGTAATTGTAAAATGATTGCACAGGGTTGCGAGATATGTATAATAAAACTTGACCAACTACCAGTCAAAACTAGCCCAATGACCCATCCCATTTAGTAGTAAGCCAAATCATAAACAGGACACACACATCCTGTTTTCATAATTTAATTTGACCTTAAAAATCACTACTTTTAAATAAAACCAGAGGACTTGGCAACCCTTATTGCACTGTCTATGATTATGTACTGTAATTTCTTCTAGGGCTTGCCATTAATTCGCAGAAAAAACATCAAACAAAATGATGCTAAATGCACACATGTCTGATATACTGTACATCCACTGATGTGTGGCGGCACATTGCTCGGTTTTTTAGAAATGTTTTTTGCCCATTCACGCGTGAACGTCTTGTATCAACAGCATGACTCATATCACTGAATCAACATAAGCCATATAAATTTTACTGATAATGTGTATATATATATATATATATATATATATATATATATATACTGTACCTCCTCCTGCCCAAGTTTACCCAGCTCTCTGTGCCAACCTCTACCTGTCAGTGGATTATTAACTTCCTGTCGAACAGGCAGCAGCTAGTGAGGTTGGGAAAATTTAAATCCAGCACATGTACCATCAGCACCGGAGCTCCTCAAGGATGTGTTCTTTCTCCACTGCTATATTCACTCTACACAAACGAATGCACCTCTACAGACCCTTCTGTCAAACTCCTGAAGTTTGCAGATGACACCACAGTCATTGGCCTTATTCAAGACGGTGATGAATCTGCCTACAGAAAGGAGGTTGCTCAGCTGGCTGCCTGGTGTAGTCAAAACAACCTAGAGCTGAATGCATTCAACAGTGGAGATGATAGTGGATTTCAGAAGGAACCCTCCATCACTTCCTCCCCTCACCATCCTGGACAGCACTGTGGATACTGTGGAGTCATTCAGGTTCCTGGGCTCCACCATCTCTCAGGACCTGAAGTGGGAGTCCCACATAGACTCCATTGTAAAGAAGGCCCAGCAGAGGTTATACTTCCTCCGTCAATTGAGGAAGTTCAACCTACCACAGGAGCTACTGACCCAGTTCTACTCAGTGGTCATCGAATCTGTTCTGTGCACTTCAATTACTGTTTGGTATGGCTCGGCCACCAAATCAGACCTACGAAGACTACAACGGACAGTTCGTAGTGCTGAGAAAATTATTGGTGCTCCTCTGCCCACACTTCAGGACCTGTACGATTCCAGAGTGAAAAACAGGGCAAGAAAAATCATCATTGACTCCACACACCCAGCACACAAACTCTTTGATCTGCTGCCCTCTGGCCGGCGCTTTAGAGCACCAAACACCAGGACTTCCAGACACAGAAGCAGCTTCTTCCCCCAGGCAATCTCCCTCCTAAACAGATAACTGCTCCTTAAGAGCAATATTCCACTTCCACTACTCCTATAGTGTGCACTATAGTGCCTTATTATATCTACATCTTATGTATACATGTATATAACACTACCTCTACTTACTAAATTATCCATTTGCACAAGTGTACATACAATCTGTTAATATGTTTATTCTACTATATACTACCCTGTACAATGTCTCTTATATGTTATTATCCCCCNTGTACGTATGTATCTATGTATCTATGCTATATGTGCCTTCTATTTTTAACCATAATTTTATTAAACCAAATAAGCTATTTGTGAATAGTCAACAATCACAAAAGGCTTTCAACATGGGCTATTATTTTTTATCTCCTTTGACAAAGGAGATAAGAGCAGCTAAGAGAAGCTACTCTGAAAAGCTGAAGAACCAGTTTTCAGCCAACGACCCTGCATCGGTGTGGAAAGGCCTGAAAGACATTACCAACTACAAGCCATCATCCCCTCAGTCTATTTGTAATCATCGACTGGCTGACGACCTGAACGACTTCTATTGTCGTTTTGAAATGCAGAGTCTCACCCTTCACACCCGCCCTGACCCTATCTCTGCTATACCATTAACACCTCCTCTTGACACTCAACCTGCACTTAAGATCTGCGAAGAGGATGTTTGCCAGCTTTTCCGCAAACAAAAGATCAGAAAAGCACCAGGCCCAGACAATGTCTCACCCTCCTGCCTGAAAGTCTGTGCAGANAGACGTGCCGTCAGTTCTCCCAGCCCCGTGATTGACAGTTCTCTCCAACCCCAAATTATCTCCGCGACCAGCTGTTCAAGACTTGAATAGATTGTTCTGTCGCTTTTCACTGAAACAAGAGATGGAGAATATCTTTATACGGGTTGCAAGAAGACCTTGATGTCTATTTAGTTCAGCCGTCAAGTGATCAATCCAATTCATAACAAGTGTTTCGCAAGTACTGCACATACTTTATTATGTCATCTGTCAGGTTGTTTTGACAGCGGCTTGAAGTTTCACCACAGGATTAGTCTGGGTAGATTAATGCACATACAGTTTTTCCCTTAAATAATAATAAAGTAGATTACATCTTTTGATTATACCTTTAACTTGATGCGTTAATCTAACAACATTTTTTCTTTTCCTCAGTTATACCTTTGATATGCAATTTCTCGTGCTTTGTAAAAAAAATAGAAAAGGCGCCAGGGCTCGTCCGGCGTATGCATGATATCGATGATTTAAATAAGAAATCAAAGTGCGTGCAATAATACGATTTGATTGAAGAGGCGACGCAATTATAAATAATTGCTGGTCTGAAAACAATGTGGGTGGATGCATTCAAAGGTTCATGAAATACAATCAGTCACAGCATAATGTGGCATATTTTGCCAGGGCTTGGAATGGCCACTGGGAAAATAGAAGAGGAAAAGGGAATAAGATGCACAGGATAGGCTTGGACAGAATTATTGCCTGCCGAGTGTTATGCCTTCATCTAATATATTACTTTATGGCAATGTGGACTTTTCAGTCGCTGTATTAAGGACTAATATTGAGAATGCTAATATGAGCCACGTCTTTAGGATTTTCCTAACTGCTTCAATGCTTCTCCTTGACGGCAATGAGATTAAACACGCAGAATAAGGAGTCTGGAGCATCTCAGATTTTTTTGCTTAAAATAACATAAATCTCACATGTGTCTCCTTTAACACACTCTTTGCTTTCAAAATCAGATATTTCAGACATTACAGCCTTGCTCTAAACTTTAACTGTGCCTCTACAAGTGTATCTAGTCTGTATACAGCATTTATTTTTCACACGATTAAAAAATAAACATCTGCAACAATCTCATTCAAAAGACACAACTGAGATATCTGTGGAAGAGCGTGTTTCCTGGCTTCCTGGTTTCCTGAACATTTCAAGTGTAAAGCACTTTTGCCATCTTTAGTAGATTTCCTCTTGCTCGTAATTTAGGTCAGCCATGTTGGCAGGAAAAACCGAGCGCATCGTAACATCTTTATTACATTGATCTGTTCACATCAAGGCTGCTGAACTTGGGCTATATTAAGATCAATTTAATGAGAAAATAACACAAGAAACCTGCTAGACATGTGTCATGGTTCACTCAATTATAATCATTATTTTATTATTTACTTACCCTCATATCTTCCTACACCTGTATGGCTTTTTCTGTGGCACAAAATGAAAATTTTCCAAACTGGCCGCAGTATGTATGAAATTGCAAGAAGACTGAGACTTTAGACTTTTAACAATTATGCAGCAACACAAAAGTAACATTAAAGTGGTCATGATGGGGTACACATTTAATTATTTGATGATAATCTTTTCTGATCTGCCCTTATGAAAATTAAATATAGTTTTATTATAGTAAAACCATGTTTTTCCAGCAGATTTATTATGATTTGCCTTATTAATATTGAGATGAGACAATGGCAAATTTATAGTTACTGTGGTTTTACTACAAAAACTGTATGTAAACTACAGTTACTGTGTGGTAATTTTTTTAAAGGGTGAATACGAAATTTCAACGGATCAGTCCAGTTTGTGAATATATGATTAATTCCTAACGGCCAATCAGATTTTAGAATTCAGGTTTTGAGTTGATGTACGGTTTTGAAGGCTTGTACACCAATCAACATATTCTTAACTCCTTTGCTACTGATATATCAAAGCTCTCAAAAGCTAAACCCTCAAAGCTAAAAACAGGCAGCTTGAACTGCAATATAAAAAAATCAGGTCTTACTGTCCATAAACTCATGTATGACGAGCATCAAATTCAGTACTGTGAAGCACTTAAATCAGCAAGAACTATTCACAAGTCATTAATGAGGGCCCTGCAAATCTCAACAAGATGTTTGGGGTAATAAACAAACTACTTAAACCTACCAATTCATCTATATGTTCAACTGTTTAGCAATGTAGGGCTGAAGCACATCACGATCTTCATAACAAATAATCTCGATCCACGATCTGAATTGAAATACAGGGCTGTACATTCACTTTTTAGCACATTGCACTGGTGTTACAGAGGATTAAAGTTTTGTAGCACAGGCCGAACAGTTGTACATGTAGCACAAGTATAAAACGTCTGTTATCATCTTGAAAAACACAAATGCAGATCATCACATAAATAGACTGGTTAACAACAAAGGACATTAATGTTATATACAAATGGATCAATTAGGGCCATATCATTTTTAGTTTACCCATTTTTTATTGTTCTGTGTTGTCCATTTTTTACTATACAATAGTAATATTCTCCACATAAAAATACTATAGTAGCCTATACTATAGTATTTACTAGGCCTATAGTAAACTTTCTAGATATCATAGGCAAGGCAAGTTTATTCATATAGCACATTTCATACACAATGGTAATTCAAAGTGCTTTACATAAAAATAATTACAATAATCATCTAAAAATAATCACAACAATTTAAAAACCTTTAAAATTATTTGAAAAAATTATTTAAAGTTAATTAACACAGTTTAGAATAAACTGATTATACATGAAATATAGTGCAGTCAGTTCGGACAAGGCACAGTGCTCATTCAGTAAATGCACAGCTAAGAAAGAGTTTCCTTTCTGTCGGTCTCTCGACGTTGTGTCGAGCTGACAGATGGGGTTCGCCCTTGAGAACCAAGCGCATCCTGGCGTCTATCAGATGTCAAGATTGGTTCATGGTAATCGACCTGAAGGACGCTTACATCTCGATGTCTCGATTCTCCCTCGTCATCGCCCGTTCCTACGGTTCGCTTTCGAGGGTCGGGCGTACCAGTACAGAGTACTCCCTTTCGGTCTGTCCCTGTCCCCACGAGTCTTCATGAAGATCCCTAAGGGGAGTTAGGTGTGCGGGTACTAAACTATCTCGACGACTGGCTTATCTGGGCACACTCGCGATATCTGTTGTGTACACACAGGGACCTAGTGCTCCGGCACCTAGATCGATTGGGACTACAGGTCAACCGAGAAAAGAGCAAGCTCTCTCCGGTGCAGAGCATCCTCTTTCTTGGTATGGAACTAAACTCTGTCTCCATGACAGCGCGACCGACTATAGAGCGCCCAGTCAGTGTTGAATTGCCTGGAACATTTCAAGCAGTCAGCGGTCCCCCTGAAACAATTTCAGAGGCTCCTGGGACACATGGCATCCTCGGCGGGGGTGATACCCCTCGGGTTAATGCACATGAGACCGCTCCGACACTGGCTACAGAGTCGAGTTCCCTGGAGAGTGTGGCACACTGGCAGCAGGCGAATGGTCGTTACGCCTCCCTGCCGACGCACCCTAACCCCTTGGTCTTCAATGACCTTTCTACGGACGGGGGTCCCTCTCGGGCAGGTCACGAGGCGCGTCGTGGTGATGACAGATGCCTCCCTGCAGGGTTGGGGTGCCGTGAGCAACGGGCACGCAGTGTCGGGGATATATACATATCAACTGCCTAGAGTTGTTGGCTGTGCTACTTGCACTGAAGGGGCTACAACCTCTCGTGCAGGACAAGCACGTGCTGGTCCGATCGGACAGCACAACTGCCGTAGCGAATATCAACCGCCAGGGTTGCCTGCTCCCTGCGAGCCACACATATCCCAGGCGACCTGAACCAGACAGCCGATGAGCTCTCTCGTCAGTTGACGCCTCGCGGAGAGTGGCGACTCCATCCCCGCGCAGTCCAGCTCATTTGGGTACAGTTCGGGCGGGCTCAGGTAGACCTGTTCACCTCCCTGGACACTCCCCGTCCGAGGCCCCCCTTGGCACGGATGCTCTAGCGCACAGCTGGCCGTGGGAGAAGCGGAAGTATGCCTTCCCCCCAGTGAGCTCATTGCACAGATCCGGTGCAAGGTCAGGGAAGAGGAGCATCAAGTGCTACTAGTTGCGCTGTACTGGCCCAACCGGACTTGGTTCTCGGAGCTAATGCTCCTGACGACAGCTCCACCTGGCCGATTCCCCTGACAAAGGACCTGCTTTCCCAGGGGAAGGGCATGTTATGGCATCCAAGGCCAGACCTCTGAAACCTCCATGTCTGGCCCCTGGACGGGACGAGGAGATCCTGATTGGCCTACCCCCTGCGGTGGTTGAGACCATCACTCAGGCTAGGGCCCCGGCCACTAGGCGGCTACACGCCTATATAGTGGCTCCTCTTCTCGTCTTGGTGCTCTTCTTGAAGAGAAGACCCGCAGAGTTGCTCGATCGGGAACATGCTGTCCTTCCAGAGACTCGAGAGTAATCTCTCCCCTTCCACACTGAACGTGTATGTAGCCACCATTGCCGTTCTTCACGACCCAGTTGCTGGTAAGTCTCTAGGACAGCACAACCTGATCATTAGGTTCCTAAGGGGCGTTCCGCGCTCCGTACCCTCTTGCGGCCTTGATGCGGTAATGGCGGGCCTCAAGAGGCCCCCCTTCGAGCCCCTCGGAGATGCCGCTCTTTCTCACCTCACGATGAAGGCAGCTCTCCTGATGGCGCTCAAGAGGGTAGGGGACCTAAAAGTATTCTCTGTGTCCACAGATTGCCTAGAATTTGGGCCCGGTGATTCTCACGCTATCCTGACACCCCGGCCCGGCTATGTGCACAAAGTTCCCACCACTCCCCCTAGACACCAGGTGGTGAATTTACAGGCGCTCCCCACCGGGGAGGAAGACCCAACCCCATCCGTGTTGTGTCCAGTACACGCATTGCGCCTCTACTTGGACTGCACACAGAGCCTCAGGAGCTCTGAGCAGCTCTTTTTCTGTTTTGGAGGTCAGCAGAATGGGAGGGCTGTCTCAAAACAGAGATTGGCGCACTGGATCATGGACGCCGTCACTACGGTGTACTGGTCCTAAGATCGCTCACTGGCGGTGAGAGCTCACTCCACACGGAGTATAGCCTCCTCGTGGGCACTGGCTCAGGGCGCCTCTCTTGCAGACATCTGCAGAGCTGTTGGGTGGGCTATGCCCAACACCTTCGCAAGGTTCTACAGCCTCCGCATAGAACGGAGGCCGGGTACCAACTGAGTTATCAACAACTTAGCTCTAACCGGACCTAGTGCTACCGAACGTTGTAACCCCCCAATCGGGCGGTTCCGTCTGATGTATCCTCATGATTTGTTCCCACCTTGGCTACCCATGATCTTCCCTAGGTGGACCTCCACCTTGCGGTTAACTCCTTCAGTCTGCACATTCCTCCCATGAGTTCTCCCCTAAACGGCGAGACCATGTTGGTATCTCCACTAAACTCCTCCCTACGGTAGGAAGTGGTATCTGTAGCGCGTCCCCCATTTGAGGAAGTAGCACTTACCCAGTGGTCTTACGGTACCGGGCGGCTTCTCGCTGTTAGAGAAACAGGCCGCCGCCTGTGAGTGCCGAAGGCAGCTTCCCACCTTTCAAAAAGCTCTGGGACCCCCTACCTATCCACTGGTAGGTTACAATTTTGCGGTAGCGCTCACGTATGACATGCCCAGGTCAGTCGCCTTCGCTTCGCTAGAGATTGTGACAGGGCACAGCGCCGTGGTGTTTTCCATAGGAACCCCATCTGTCGGCTAGACACAATGTCGAGAGACCGATAGAAAGGGAAAGTCTTGGTTACGAATTTAAGCTCAGTTCCCTGATGGAGGGAACTAGACATTGTGTCTATTATGCCACAACGCGTGCTGCCCGCTGCAGCAGTCGGTAGAGGTTCCCAGGCTCCTCAGACCAAAGGTGAATGAATGCAGCACGCGTCTCCCTTTTATACCCGGATATCCGGGGGCGGAGTACGGCATGCAAATTTCATTACCCAATTTCATTGGCCTTTCTAAAATAGTCGGAAGCGATAGGTTCTCAAGGGTGAACCCCATCTGTCAGCTTGACACAACGTCTCGTTCCCTCCATCAGGGAACTGAGGTTACATTCGTATCCAAGACGTTTTGAGTCTGCATTTAAATGTTGATAATGTTTTAGCACATCTGATCTCTTCTGGAAGCTGATTCTAGCTACGGGCAGCATATTTTCTGTAAAATAGTCTTTATTTTATATATGCACAATTTAGAATCTTTTAGACTGTAAATCGTATTATATTGTATTGTCATTGTGTTGAATGTCTGTACTAGAAGCTTCCAACACCAAAGAAAATTCCTTGTGTGTGCAAGCACACTTGGCAATAAAGCTCTTCTGATTCTGATTCTGATTCTGATTTTTTGGCAATGAATATCGTTGGTGAAGAGGGTGGTAATGTTTGGGGTCATATTGTTGCATATGGGGCACCAGAACAGTAGAGTTTACCCACCTCCAGAATCCTAATTTATATAGTGCCGATTACACAAAATAAGTGTTCTTAATTATCATTTACAAGCATGAATGTATAATGTATATATAATAATGTATAAAAGAAAAAAACCAGCTCAGCTAAATGACTTTGGTGTTATTTGGATGAATAATTAAAATGTTTAATTCTTACTGCAGGAAACACACCAAAGCCATGTTCACACCGGTTGCCTCTTTGATAACACAATCTAAGACGTGCCGTCAGTTCTCCCAGCCCCGTGATTGACAGTTCTCTCCAACCCCAAATTATCTCCTCGACCAGCTGTTCAAGACTTGAATAGATTGTTCTGTCGCTTTTCACTGAAACAAGAGATGGAGAATATCTTTATACGGGTTGCAAGAAGACCTTGATGTCTATTTAGTTCAGCCGTCAAGTGATCAATCCAATTCATAACAAGTGTTTCGCAAGTACTGCACATACTTTATTATGTCATCTGTCAGGTTGTTTTGACAGCGGCTTGAAGTTTCACCACAGGATTAGTCTGGGTAGATTAATGCACATACAGTTTTTCCCTTAAATAATAATAAAGTAGATTACATCTTTTGATTATACCTTTAACTTGATGCGTTAATCTAACAACATTTTTTCTTTTCCTCAGTTATACCTTTGATATGCAATTTCTCGTGCTTTGTAAAAAAAATAGAAAAGGCGCCAGGGCTCGTCCGGCGTATGCATGATATCGATGATTTAAATAAGAAATCAAAGTGCGTGCAATAATACGATTTGATTGAAGAGGCGACGCAATTATAAATAATTGCTGGTCTGAAAACAATGTGGGTGGATGCATTCAAAGGTTCATGAAATACAATCAGTCACAGCATAATGTGGCATATTTTGCCAGGGCTTGGAATGGCCACTGGGAAAATAGAAGAGGAAAAGGGAATAAGATGCACAGGATAGGCTTGGACAGAATTATTGCCTGCCGAGTGTTATGCCTTCATCTAATATATTACTTTATGGCAATGTGGACTTTTCAGTCGCTGTATTAAGGACTAATATTGAGAATGCTAATATGAGCCACGTCTTTAGGATTTTCCTAACTGCTTCAATGCTTCTCCTTGACGGCAATGAGATTAAACACGCAGAATAAGGAGTCTGGAGCATCTCAGATTTTTTTGCTTAAAATAACATAAATCTCACATGTGTCTCCTTTAACACACTCTTTGCTTTCAAAATCAGATATTTCAGACATTACAGCCTTGCTCTAAACTTTAACTGTGCCTCTACAAGTGTATCTAGTCTGTATACAGCATTTATTTTTCACACGATTAAAAAATAAACATCTGCAACAATCTCATTCAAAAGACACAACTGAGATATCTGTGGAAGAGCGTGTTTCCTGGCTTCCTGGTTTCCTGAACATTTCAAGTGTAAAGCACTTTTGCCATCTTTAGTAGATTTCCTCTTGCTCGTAATTTAGGTCAGCCATGTTGGCAGGAAAAACCGAGCGCATCGTAACATCTTTATTACATTGATCTGTTCACATCAAGGCTGCTGAACTTGGGCTATATTAAGATCAATTTAATGAGAAAATAACACAAGAAACCTGCAAGACATGTGTCATGGTTCACTCAATTATAATCATTATTTTATTATTTACTTACCCTCATATCTTCCTACACCTGTATGGCTTTTTCTGTGGCACAAAATGAAAATTTTCCAAACTGGCCGCAGTATGTATGAAATTGCAAGAAGACTGAGACTTTAGACTTTTAACAATTATGCAGCAACACAAAAGTAACATTAAAGTGGTCATGATGGGGTACACATTTAATTATTTGATGATAATCTTTTCTGATCTGCCCTTATGAAAATTAAATATAGTTTTATTATAGTAAAACCATGTTTTTCCAGCAGATTTATTATGATTTGCCTTATTAACATTGAGATGAGACAATGGCAAATTTATAGTTACTGTGGTTTTACTACAAAAACTGTATGTAAACTACAGTTACTGTGTGGTAATTTTTTTAAAGGGTGAATACGAAATTTCAACGGATCAGTCCAGTTTGTGAATATATGATTAATTCCTAACGGCCAATCAGATTTTAGAATTCAGGTTTTGAGTTGATGTACGGTTTTGAAGGCTTGTACACCAATCAACATATTCTTAACTCCTTTGCTACTGATATATCAAAGCTCTCAAAAGCTAAACCCTCAAAGCTAAAAACAGGCAGCTTGAACTGCAATATAAAAAAATCAGGTCTTACTGTCCATAAACTCATGTATGACGAGCATCAAATTCAGTACTGTGAAGCACTTAAATCAGCAAGAACTATTCACAAGTCATTAATGAGGGCCCTGCAAATCTCAACAAGATGTTTGGGGTAATAAACAAACTACTTAAACCTACCAATTCATCTATATGTTCAACTGTTTAGCAATGTAGGGCTGAAGCACATCACGATCTTCATAACAAATAATCTCGATCCACGATCTGAATTGAAATACAGGGCTGTACATTCACTTTTTAGCACATTGCACTGGTGTTACAGAGGATTAAAGTTTTGTAGCACAGGCCGAACAGTTGTACATGTAGCACAAGTATAAAACGTCTGTTATCATCTTGAAAAACACAAATGCAGATCATCACATAAATAGACTGGTTAACAACAAAGGACATTAATGTTATATACAAATGGATCAATTAGGGCCATATCATTTTTAGTTTACCCATTTTTTATTGTTCTGTGTTGTCCATTTTTTACTATACAATAGTAATATTCTCCACATAAAAATACTATAGTAGCCTATACTATAGTATTTACTAGGCCTATAGTAAACTTTCTAGATATCATAGGCAAGGCAAGTTTATTCATATAGCACATTTCATACACAATGGTAATTCAAAGTGCTTTACATAAAAATAATTACAATAATCATCTAAAAATAATCACAACAATTTAAAAACCTTTAAAATTATTTGAAAAAATTATTTAAAGTTAATTAACACAGTTTAGAATAAACTGATTATACATGAAATATAGTGCAGTCAGTTCGGACAAGGCACAGTGCTCATTCAGTAAATGCACAGCTAAGAAAGAGTTTCCTTTCTGTCGGTCTCTCGACGTTGTGTCGAGCTGACAGATGGGGTTCGCCCTTGAGAACCAAGCGCATCCTGGCGTCTATCAGATGTCAAGATTGGTTCATGGTAATCGACCTGAAGGACGCTTACATCATGTCTCGATTCTCCCTCGTCATCGCCCGTTCCTACGGTTCGCTTTCGAGGGTCGGGCGTACCAGTACAGAGTACTCCCTTTCGGTCTGTCCCTGTCCCCACGAGTCTTCATGAAGATCCCTAAGGGGAGTTAGGTGTGCGGGTACTAAACTATCTCGACGACTGGCTTATCTGGGCACACTCGCGATATCTGTTGTGTACACACAGGGACCTAGTGCTCCGGCACCTAGATCGATTGGGACTACAGGTCAACCGAGAAAAGAGCAAGCTCTCTCCGGTGCAGAGCATCCTCTTTCTTGGTATGGAACTAAACTCTGTCTCCATGACAGCGCGACCGACTATAGAGCGCCCAGTCAGTGTTGAATTGCCTGGAACATTTCAAGCAGTCAGCGGTCCCCCTGAAACAATTTCAGAGGCTCCTGGGACACATGGCATCCTCGGCGGGGGTGATACCCCTCGGGTTAATGCACATGAGACCGCTCCGACACTGGCTACAGAGTCGAGTTCCCTGGAGAGTGTGGCACACTGGCAGCAGGCGAATGGTCGTTACGCCTCCCTGCCGACGCACCCTAACCCCTTGGTCTTCAATGACCTTTCTACGGACGGGGGTCCCTCTCGGGCAGGTCACGAGGCGCGTCGTGGTGATGACAGATGCCTCCCTGCAGGGTTGGGGTGCCGTGAGCAACGGGCACGCAGTGTCGGGGATATATACATATCAACTGCCTAGAGTTGTTGGCTGTGCTACTTGCACTGAAGGGGCTACAACCTCTCGTGCAGGACAAGCACGTGCTGGTCCGATCGGACAGCACAACTGCCGTAGCGAATATCAACCGCCAGGGTTGCCTGCTCCCTGCGAGCCACACATATCCCAGGCGACCTGAACCAGACAGCCGATGAGCTCTCTCGTCAGTTGACGCCTCGCGGAGAGTGGCGACTCCATCCCCGCGCAGTCCAGCTCATTTGGGTACAGTTCGGGCGGGCTCAGGTAGACCTGTTCACCTCCCTGGACACTCCCCGTCCGAGGCCCCCCTTGGCACGGATGCTCTAGCGCACAGCTGGCCGTGGGAGAAGCGGAAGTATGCCTTCCCCCCAGTGAGCTCATTGCACAGATCCGGTGCAAGGTCAGGGAAGAGGAGCATCAAGTGCTACTAGTTGCGCTGTACTGGCCCAACCGGACTTGGTTCTCGGAGCTAATGCTCCTGACGACAGCTCCACCTGGCCGATTCCCCTGACAAAGGACCTGCTTTCCCAGGGGAAGGGCACGTTATGGCATCCAAGGCCAGACCTCTGAAACCTCCATGTCTGGCCCCTGGACGGGACGAGGAGATCCTGATTGGCCTACCCCCTGCGGTGGTTGAGACCATCACTCAGGCTAGGGCCCCGGCCACTAGGCGGCTACACGCCTATATAGTGGCTCCTCTTCTCGTCTTGGTGCTCTTCTTGAAGAGAAGACCCGCAGAGTTGCTCGATCGGGAACATGCTGTCCTTCCAGAGACTCGAGAGTAATCTCTCCCCTTCCACACTGAACGTGTATGTAGCCACCATTGCCGTTCTTCACGACCCAGTTGCTGGTAAGTCTCTAGGACAGCACAACCTGATCATTAGGTTCCTAAGGGGCGTTCCGCGCTCCGTACCCTCTTGCGGCCTTGATGCGGTAATGGCGGGCCTCAAGAGGCCCCCCTTCGAGCCCCTCGGAGATGCCGCTCTTTCTCACCTCACGATGAAGGCAGCTCTCCTGATGGCGCTCAAGAGGGTAGGGGACCTAAAAGTATTCTCTGTGTCCACAGATTGCCTAGAATTTGGGCCCGGTGATTCTCACGCTATCCTGACACCCCGGCCCGGCTATGTGCACAAAGTTCCCACCACTCCCCCTAGACACCAGGTGGTGAATTTACAGGCGCTCCCCACCGGGGAGGAAGACCCAACCCCATCCGTGTTGTGTCCAGTACACGCATTGCGCCTCTACTTGGACTGCACACAGAGCCTCAGGAGCTCTGAGCAGCTCTTTTTCTGTTTTGGAGGTCAGCAGAATGGGAGGGCTGTCTCAAAACAGAGATTGGCGCACTGGATCATGGACGCCGTCACTACGGTGTACTGGTCCTAAGATCGCTCACTGGCGGTGAGAGCTCACTCCACACGGAGTATAGCCTCCTCGTGGGCACTGGCTCAGGGCGCCTCTCTTGCAGACATCTGCAGAGCTGTTGGGTGGGCTATGCCCAACACCTTCGCAAGGTTCTACAGCCTCCGCATAGAACGGAGGCCGGGTACCAACTGAGTTATCAACAACTTAGCTCTAACCGGACCTAGTGCTACCGAACGTTGTAACCCCCCAATCGGGCGGTTCCGTCTGATGTATCCTCATGATTTGTTCCCACCTTGGCTACCCATGATCTTCCCTAGGTGGACCTCCACCTTGCGGTTAACTCCTTCAGTCTGCACATTCCTCCCATGAGTTCTCCCCTAAACGGCGAGACCATGTTGGTATCTCCACTAAACTCCTCCCTACGGTAGGAAGTGGTATCTGTAGCGCGTCCCCCATTTGAGGAAGTAGCACTTACCCAGTGGTCTTACGGTACCGTGCGGCTTCTCGCTGTTAGAGAAACAGGCCGCCGCCTGTGAGTGCCGAAGGCAGCTTCCCACCTTTCAAAAAGCTCTGGGACCCCCTACCTATCCACTGGTAGGTTACAATTTTGCGGTAGCGCTCACGTATGACATGCCCAGGTCAGTCGCCTTCGCTTCGCTAGAGATTGTGACAGGGCACAGCGCCGTGGTGTTTTCCATAGGAACCCCATCTGTCGGCTAGACACAATGTCGAGAGACCGATAGAAAGGGAAAGTCTTGGTTACGAATTTAAGCTCAGTTCCCTGATGGAGGGAACTAGACATTGTGTCTATTATGCCACAACGCGTGCTGCCCGCTGCAGCAGTCGGTAGAGGTTCCCAGGCTCCTCAGACCAAAGGTGAATGAATGCAGCACGCGTCTCCCTTTTATACCCGGATATCCGGGGGCGGAGTACGGCATGCAAATTTCATTACCCAATTTCATTGGCCTTTCTAAAATAGTCGGAAGCGATAGGTTCTCAAGGGTGAACCCCATCTGTCAGCTTGACACAACGTCTCGTTCCCTCCATCAGGGAACTGAGGTTACATTCGTATCCAAGACGTTTTGAGTCTGCATTTAAATGTTGATAATGTTTTAGCACATCTGATCTCTTCTGGAAGCTGATTCTAGCTACGGGCAGCATGAAAGCTAAAAGCGGATTCCCCTTGTTTAGAGTGAACCCTTGGTATATCTAATTGACTTGATCCTAATGATCTAAGTGGTCTGTTAGGTTTATATTTAGTGAGCATATCTGCTATGTATTTTGGTCCTAGGCCGAACGAGTAACAGTATTTTAAAATCAATCCTAAAAGTAACTGGAAGCCAGTGTAGGGATCTAAGGACTGGTGTAATATGCTCAGATTTTCTGGTTCTAGTGAGAATCCTGGCAGCAGCGTTCTGTATGAGCTGCAGCTGTCTATTGGTTTTCTTGGGAAGGCCGGTGAGAAGACCATTGCAATAATCCACCCTGCTGGTAATGAAGGCATGAACGAGTTTCTCCAAGTCTTGACTGGAAACAAAATATCTAATTCTTGCAATGTTTTTTGAGATGGTAGTATACTGATTTTGTTACTACTTTAAAATGACTACTGAAACTAAGGTCAGACTCCAGAATCACACCAAAGTCCTTGACTTGATTTTTAGTTGTTTGACCCCTAGAGTCAAGGTATGCATTCACCCTGAGAACTTCATCTTTGTTTCCAAATGCAATGACTTCAGTTTTCTCCTTGTTTAACTGAAGAAAGTGTTTAGTATAATATAGTGTTTTTGAACCTTACAAAGCAGCCGGGAAAACGAGTTTCTATCGCAAAACAGACTAAAACTATGTAAATTAGCGGTGCGCCATCGATTAACGTCACAAACAAACAAGCACAAGGACAAACACACTTCACACAGACAAGCCACTCTGTCGATACTTGCAAAACTGTATCGCATGCGTGAGACCTTGCAGTACGGCGAGAGTGATTCTAAAGCATACAGAGCTCTCTGCTCTCGCTGTGCTTCAATGTCATACGCCAATGGGTCTGTGCAGCGCTGAATGATGACGAACACACCTCTTGTTTCAGACGACGGACAAGATCACGATCCTTGTGATTCCGTTGAAAAGTGGATTGCGGACTCCTTCAAGATCAATTGCGATTTAAGATCTTCAGATCGCCCACCCCTACAGCAATGTTACAAGTTTTTGAAATTTTTTGCAGCAAAAATTTAGAATATCTATCAATCCATTAGTTCTGCTTCCCTGTGTGCTCCTCCTGAGATTTATCCCTCAAATTTTCAACTACAATGAATTCAACTAGATGTATTTTGGATCCTATACCAGCTTTTGTTTGTTGTTTGTTCTATTGGTCTGTCACCTATCAGTCCCCTCAGTTTTGAACATTGTTAACACCTCCCTTATTACTGGATCTGTCCCCAAGCCCTCAAGGTTGCTGCTATCACACCAGTCCTTAAAAAGCCTGGGTGTGATACCTCTGACCTATCAAAGTATAGGCCCATATCGAATCTTCCCTTTTTGGCAAAGGATCTGGAACGTGTGGTTGTGTCACAACTTCATTCTCACTTGTCCTTGAACATGCTTTTAGAACCTTTTCAATCTGCCTTGGTTCGAGTTATGAACAATCTCCTTATCTCAGCTGACTCTGGTGCCTTTATGATCTTGGTACTGTTAGATTTAAGCGCAGCCTTTGATACGGTGTGTCACTCAATATTAATTGATAGAATGGATATCTGGCTTGGTATCTCTGGTACAGTGCTGGAGTGGTTCAAATATTACCTTACTAGTCGTTCCCAGTTTGTTGTTTTAGGTAACTGCAAATATGAGATAGGACAGGTCTGTTATGGTGTTCCTCAGGGGTCTGTTCTAGGCACTATACTCTTTACATGCTTCCTCTAGGGCAGATTATTAGGAAGCATGGTTTAGGGTTTCACTTTTATGGCGATGATACCCAGATCTACATTAGCACAATGTAGTAGGTATATCGGCAACACTAATGTAATAGGTATATCGGCAACACTTTCTGACTGTTTGCATATAACTATGGATATGCCACAATTTTCTCAAATTGAATGGTAGGAAATCAGAGGTCCTGCTTGTTGGCACTCCAGCAGATGTATGTAATGGTGGTGATTTCAAATTACATCTTGATAAGAAACAGTTAAAATCTCAACTTTTTAAGACAGCGTTTTAACATTGCGATGTTTCACTTATTTATTATTTATGATTATTTTTATTATTATTCTTGTCTTTCTTGATGTTTTGTTGTTGTATTTCTTAATAATGGATGTATTTACTTGTTGTAGCACCTTGGGTGCAAGAATCCAACACTCAACCCCTCAGTGGTCAGCAACTACAGACCAATCTCACTCCTTCCCTTCCTCTCCAAGGCCTTCGAAAGGGTTTAACCAACTCTCTGCCTATCTCTAACAGCACAATGTTCTGGACAGTCAACAATCTGGTCTCAAGAAAGGTCATTCGACAGAGACCGCTCTCCTGTCTGTCGTCGAAAACCTACGGCAGGCAAGGGCTAAATCCTTTTCATCTGTCCTTATTTTGCTTGATCTCTCTGCTGCATTTAACACTGTGAACCACCAGATCCTGCTGTCCACTCTCTCCAAACTGGGCATCTCTGGAACTGCACTCAACTGGTTTGACTCTTATCTCACAGGCAGATCCTTTAAGGTATCCTGCACAGGCGAGACATCCAGATCTCACCAGCTGACAAATGGAGTTCCTCAGAGATCAGTTCTTGCTCCTCTCCTCTTTTCTATATATACCACCTCCCTGGTTCCAATTATTAAGCCACATTGGTTCTCATACCATTTTTATGCAGATGATACATAGCTTTATTTCTCTTTTCAGCCAGATGACCCCACCATCTCTGCCCGTGTCTCTGCCTGCCTTCTGGGCATCTCTTCTTGAATGAAAGAGCATCACCTACAACTCAACCTATCCAAGACAGAACTCCTGTTTACACCGGCCCCCCACCAATTGAACATCACCGTACCATTCAACTCGGATTCTCAACTATAACACCCACCAAGTCTGCGAGGAACTTGGGGGTGATGTTCGACGACCTGGTGAAATTCACCTCTCACATCGCAGCAACCACTCGAACTTAAAGGTATGTGCTCTACAATTTCTGGAAAATCAGGCCGTTCCTCTCGGAGCATGCCTCTCAGCTGCTAGTCCAAGCTCTGGTCATATCAAGACTGGACTACTGCAATTCTCTACTGGCCGGCTTTTCAACCAATGCAGTCAAGCCCTTGCAAATGATCCAGAATGCAGCTGCACGTCTAGTTTTCAATCAGCCTAAATTAAAGAGCCCATGTAACACCCTTCCTGATTTCACTTCACTGGCTGCCAGTTGCCGCCCAGGTAAAGTTTAAATCGCTGACACTGGCCTTCAGAACGATAACGGCAATTTCGACGCTTTACCTTAACTCACTGCTCCAGGTCTATATCATCTCCGGTCATCTTCGGTCTGAAAATGAGCGACGCCTGGTTGTTCCATCACAGCAAGGCACCAAATCGCTTGCAAAAACCATTACTCATTCGATTCCTCTGTGGTGGAATGAACTGCCAGCCTCCACCCGAACTGTACCATACTTCACAACTTTCAAAAAACAACTCAAAACATACCTGTTCCGCATTTATTTGATTAACCAATAACTGTCTATGTCTTGTGTCAAAAAAAGAAAAAATAATATTGTTGTTCATTCTCTCCCTTGCTTTAATCCTCCTAGTAGCATGGCCTTGTAAGCTAACGGTACTGTTTAGCGTGTTGACAAATTGTTATATGCTCTCCTACTTGTAAGTCGCTTTGGATAAAAGCGTCTGCCTAATGAATAACTGTAAATGTAAATGTAATCATATCAATCTTTGATTTTCCTTTAATTCAATTTCCACATGTTCATCGAGGAATCGGTCAATGACATCTAATCCTGCCAAATTTACTGCAGTAGTATATACTGTATACAGCAGTATATATTCTTTTCGTTTTGGGGGTATTTGAGATTGAGTGCTGAATCTCAAGCTCTCGACCCTCTATTTGCATAACAGACCTAAAATAATTTTGAATTTCACTACTGACTACAGTGAATATAAAATCAGAAGGATATTACACATCCATTAAAAAATCACTTTATTCTCTAAATGATTTTTGAATGTCACTGGAAATACTTATACATCATCTTATTTTTTAACTTACAGAGTCATTTGAGGAATAGGTGATTGTGTTCTATATTGTGTTGTGTGTTCCATGCACAATACCTGCTTTCATAAATGAAAGAAATTGTATTCACATGCATCAGTATGATTTAAATCTATTAACAAAACCAGACCATGCTAGAAATATTATATGTTGTTTTCAACTGCTGCCAACAGGTATGAAGGAATGTGGAAACATGAAGATAGAAGGGGTAAAGGCAGAAATGACCATGGCATTTGAAGAAGCTCTGTGATGTCACTTCCACACCATGGGCAGTTATGTTTCTGCATGTTTGCATTTTTTTTTTTTGCCATCACTCTAGGCTGCATTAGTCACTTCATACAGTGGCCCTGCGCTGGTACTGAATCTTATGTAATCCTCTGTTAACTACGTAACACACAGACAAACACACAACACCCTGAAATAAAGCGACAGACTCTATTATTGAGGGCCACAGATGTAAACTCACAAAACCAGCTATCTCTCTTTCCATCCATCACTCAAATTATGCATTTCTTATCTCTGTCCCCCTCCATTTCCCCTGTTCTCCTTTATTTCACCACAGATACATGTGCGAGTTGACACTATCCTAAAGCCAAGCCATTGTTTATATTCAAACACATACACTTTTATCCAGATATTCACTTTTTTTTGCCGCTGTGCATCGGGTGTTGACAGTCACAGCGACGCGCCAAAGTGCCCCGCACCTGCCAGCCGAATGTGACTCGGACTCTCACACCATCCCGTTGACTCACCACCAATGCCAACGGCAGTCTCCAGGACAACCAGGTACAATCTGAGAACATCTACGCCTGCAGTCTGTCACAATCTAAGCTCCTTCTGTGGTTTTAGGGTTTCCAAAAAAAGAACTGCCACAAAATTGTCATTCTTTCCTCCACATTTTTTGAACTCTGGTGAGACTCCATGTTGCATTAACAACCCTTTGCTATCACTCATCTGATAGGCCACTTCTTCTATTATACTTATTATGCACTCTACTTCACAAGCTTCATGGTTAGATAGTGGGGCTGCCCGTCCCGTCCCGTGAGATAACGTTAACATACTGGGAACTCAATGAAGTGGATATTCTGCCAGTGGATACAGTTGGATGTTTCCAAATATTTAAATGCAGCTGTTATGTAATAATATAATACTGTAGATCTTTAAGTCATTAAAAAAAGGTGATTGACCTTCATAAAATGTTATTTGTTTTAATTATTGTGTTAAAAACAACACAATCTATCCTTAACTGAAATATTTTGGAGCACAAAACTAGATAAATGTGGTATCTTTGGAAAGCTTAGGACTTAAGCTTTCTTACTAGTCCCATCAGGGATGGACTGGAACAAAAAAGCAACCTTGGACTTCTTTGCCAAGTGGCCCATCATTTCCGTCTATGCACGATTGTGTTCCGGGTTTTCAAGCTTCTTCGCAATTGCATTCCATCCACGATTGTGTTCCAGCCCGTTTGTGACTGCTTTCTGGGGGGTCCTCTTACGTTCATTCTTGTTCCTGCTCACTGCATATCGGCCCACTGGGAAAATGCCTGGTATGCTCGATTTCCAACCCAGCCCTGAGTCCCATCAATTTAAGTTAAAAAATTAACATTACAAAGTCTGAATTCATCTGCACACAACCAAGCACCCCCCTGTAAAAATCAAACTAATGAGCCAATGAATAATATTCCATTTCATATTTATATAAAACAAAAACTGAAAAAAGCATGAATATCACTGTGTATTTCACCGATATAACACTTTAGAGTAAAATAACAGAATACTTGTCAAAAAAGTTCTGAAAAAATTATTTAAAAAAAATCAATTTAGTCCAATTAAAAAATATGCCCCAGATCTGAAGTGGTTAACACAAAATCAGCACAAAATGACTCATAAAGTGTTTAAAAAAAACTCATATGTAAGCTGTCATTAATAACCCCCCCCCCACACACACACACACACACTCAAATTGTTCCAATCCTGTATACATTTCTTTGTTCTGTTAAACACAAAGAAGGATATTTGGAAAAATATTAGCAACTGACATTTTCCTGTGACATCATTGACTACCATAAAAGGACACATTAAAATGGTAGACAAAGGTGCCTTAGAACTGTTTGCTTTCCTAAATTCTTCAAAATATCTCCTCTTAAACAGAACAAAAAAAGAACAAAAACAATAAAACAGAACAAAATAATAGAATACTTTTTTCCTACTGTGGTAGTCAATGATGTCCCAGAAATGTCAGTCGCTAACATTTTTCCAAATATCTTTCATTGTTCATCAGAGAAATATCTACAAGTTTGATACAAATTGAGGGTGAGTAAATGATTGAACATGTGCAAAACAAAATGAATTTTTGGGTGGAGTAGCGCTTTAAAATTCCATAACACAATTATTAAATACAATTATTAAACACATCCTTTTCGAGAATGTTCAACAGTGCTGCGCTGAAAAAATAAAAATGCAAATCTGTCCAAAACTCGACCCCCTGCTGTGTTTGGGACAGCAGAAGCTGAACAAGCTGCAAAACATTTGAAACTGACCTTCTGCAGCACATCAAAAACAGCATGAAAATTTAACATGCTCCTAAGAGTAACCTACATAATCAAAGTAAAGCTGAATAATGTATGGTGTTGTGTGCCCATATTCCAGGGTTACGTCTATTCACAGGGGTGACAGTCCTCTGCACAGTGTACCCTGGGAAACGCTTCAGACAGAGCACAGAAGTATTCAGTTTTCAGCTCTGGCGGTTCAAAATATTTATAACTCCTGACAGACTGTGGTATTAGGTATTATACATTTATAAATGAACTGTACTAATATTACAAAACATCATGCAATATGTGAAAAGATTTATGTTTGTAGTTACTTTATTTAAGACAAAAGGAGGTAAATGTCTACATTTTTTGAAGAAGTGTAAGAAGGGTTGCTAAGGTTTTTGTATGGTTGTCCTCTCAGTGCTCTACAGTTGAGAGATATTGCCCACCCCCATGTTTCTATGATATTCTGGTCCCTAGATACCCTTGTGATAAAAATCTATTGGATGATTTAATCTGTTTTTCAATCTGTTAGGTGATAATCTTAAATTTAGTAAAGTAATAGCACACTTCTTCTCAACAAGCATCCACGTCACAAACACTATAATCATACAAATGAGCTTTTCTTTGCAAAAATATTGTAAATTAGTAATACAATAATTATCACCAGCAATAAATATTGCAATTGGACAATTTTTCGCTTTCAAATATTTTTATGCTTTTTTCAACTTAATTTCAGGTGGGTTGCAAGAGAAAACGACCTAGTTGTCTCTTACCTTAATTATACTTGCTGTACTGTAGTGCGGTAAAGGTCAGGAAAAAAGTAAATGACATACTATGAATACTAATGAGAGAAGAGCCTGGATAGCAGAAAGTCACAGCTAAACAAGATGGGCATTATCCAATCAACCATTAATCCAATGTAGAGATGACGACAAGAGACCACAGTCAAATCTGTCGGAAAACGTTTGTCTCTTGAGCTTTGTTTCTATTGATAGCCCACCTCCTTCTCGTGGCACACCATTGCATACAGTGTAGGCTATGCCAAACCTGATCTCACAGGAAAACGTTGTACATTAAGCAGAGATTTCATATAAATGCACTCAGTGTGAATCACAAAAACATATATATGAGTATTAGTAAAAACGCTGCAAAACCAGATACATAATAAAACATACAAGTCAGATCACATGAATTCATACAAATTAGCCACCTAGAAAAATAGTTACAAATTGACATGCGATTGTATTGGTAACCTGTTTTTTATTTGCAGTCATGTGATCTTTCAGTCTCTCTCACAGTGTCTAATAGCCCGTGGCCTAAACAAATGCAGAGAGAGAGAACTCACTGAAAGCAATACATAAAATCCATGGGTAGGACCATATCTTTATATTTTATGATGAATGCAGTTGATTATTATTCTGGAGAGCCTGATTTACAGTGCACCGTGTCAATGCTAGTCATTTATCTCTGAAGAAAGTTCCTATTCACCTTCAGTACCTCGAGATCTAGAACAAACATGAGTAGAAATCCTAATTATGAAGTCAGGTATATCATTTTATCGTGTAATGCAAATACTGGAGGAAAGATGGCTAGTTTGTTTACTTCCTGGTTACTGAGTCCCTCCGTGGACTTGAGTTCTTTAATGAGACAATATATTCTTGATTTTTGTTCAAGAAAATGTCATCGGTGCTTGCAAAGTCTGTAAAGTTTTACAATGCAAGGGTGTTTTGAGTGCTTTCTTAGGCATTTCTAGGCCACCCGAACTCTGCATAATAGTCTAGTCTCTGGAAATGGTTTAGGTCAATGCTTAAATTAAATTAATGGGATTTGTGTGCGATTTATCATCTTCCAGACAAACCATAAGGATCATTTACACAAGCTGCATAATTTGAAGTATCATTTATTAACTCAGTGAAAGGGATACTCCACCCAAAAAAAGAAAATTCTGTCATCATTTACTCACCCTCTTGTCATTTCAGGCCTGTATGACTTCTTTATTCTGTAGAACACAAGAGAAGATATTTTGAAGAATGTTGTTAACCGAACAGCAACAGCAACCATTCACTTGCATCGGTTTTGTATCCATACAATAGAAGTGAACGTTCTTCAAAATATATTCTATTGTGTTCTGCAGAGGAAAGAAAGTCATACAGGTTTGGAATGACATGACGGCGAGTTAATGGTGAAAAAAAATCATTGGTGGACTGTCCCTTTAAGCATTTTGAAAAAAGGATTTGATAGACCATGTGCTATTTAAACCCTAACTCTGTCAGTGACCATGTGCTATGAGTCCAGCGAAATATTATAAGCCATACAAGCATGACTGTAAGAAGAAATTATGCATGTGCACACATATGTCCACACATGCGCAACGCATGCATTAGACATCATGCATGAACACCACGGCAAGCCTTATTTTCCTCTCGTAGACAACACACAACCCTCCCAACAAGCAAGGGTCTCCTTTGCGCTGGTTTGGGGCCCATGCCAGTCAATGGCAGCTGAATCCCAGTGGCCAAGGGCATGAAACATTCTCTTTGGATCTAATCAAACGGTACCCAATCTCATTTGTGAAATGTCAATATAATATCTGGCACAATGGCAAGTGACAGACATCCAATTGACTACTGCGGCCAGTCGACTTTATAATGTAATAAACCTTTAATTTGTCAAGAGTGATGGAAACTCTCACAATGGGGTGAGAGGTTAACGTAGCGCAGAAAATCGTAACCTGACCACAGCCGTCAGCGGAGACGCTCTCCCACACGGTTTATTTTTAGAAGATATTCTTGTTTTAATGCTACAATTGAAAACACTCCCGGCCCCTCGGGATACTGCAGATGCTTTTTTTCCTCTCGCTGTTGTTGCCTCTGCTGAACTTGTGTCAACCCTGCTATCTGAAAAGCCAATGAATTAATTATAGACTTCGCTACGACTAACTGGAGTTGTTGTAAACCGTGCACATGGTGTTTGAATTGTATTTGTCCAGTCAGGTATTAAAAAGATTTAGTTGTCACAGTGAAATTGGGTGGAATGCAAAAGGACAAAAACGACTCATTTAGACGCAGGGAGCATCAGTAATAACCTCATGCTGAGGCATCATTTTTAAGTCTAATTTATTTTAAGTGTCCAACCATTTGAACTGAAATCGCATGTTTATTACATTCACACTACCACGCTATTGACACCTCTGTAAAAACAGACCATTTCAATTTATTTTCTGGTGGATGAGTCGAAAATGCCTCAGGATATCTACTGAAACCGTAAAATCCAGTCATGGTCAGAGCAAACAAACATAACATGAAAATGAGAAGAGACCTTTTCCTTTCTGTCCTATCTGAAGGAAAAGTCTTGTGCAAATATTCCATTTGGGTTGGCAATTTAGAGGAAGTATCCAGACAGATTCATATTTTATGATGAGACTGAAAGAGTCATACTGTACGTCTGGGTGATTTTTTCTTTTCTCTTTTTAACCAATCAGAAACTCAACCTCTAAATATCTTCAATAAGGCAGGAAAAGCGTACAAGAGATTGTGTAATTATGCTGTTTCATCTTTGCTTTCTATGCTGAAAATTGAGCTATAAATCCAGATATTAAGGAACTAAACACCATCAGTTTGCACAGGAAGATGTTATCAAAATGTAGCTAAAGCCTGGATGAAGGCACCAGTGCCAAAACAATGAAACCATGTAAGCCATTAAAGTAATTTGTCAAACTGTTTTCATTTGATAACAGCAACACCTTGGAAAAACATAAGTTTACATTGTGAATGTCCTCATGTATAAACTCTAAACAGTGAGACAAAGGACCACTTTATTTCATTTAATTTCATTATTTCATTTTTATCAGTTATTGAGTAAGACTGTACATGAAAAATATGTGTTAAAAAACTGTAAAAAAAAAACGTACCATACCAAGATTTAGAACGCTAAGCTTATAATAATAAATTTCTTAAAAAGTTTAGCTGTCTAGTATGATTTCTCATGTAATGTCAGTTTAACGTCCTTTAACTTTAACCTATGTAAAGATAAGTACATAAGTAACCTGCATTTTTATGTTTTAAGCAGAGATGGCGATAGAGAGGCAAAAGTTACAGACTGCAGCTTTAATTTTCATTTCCTATGATTTATTGTATTCCGCTTTTTTAGTGTCTTAATTGGAAGAGAGAGTAGATAATATATGTTGTTGTGAACGACAAACAAAACAATGGTTGTTTTAGATATTAATATAAATCTGTTTTTCCTGTTGTTTGGTTTGTTTCCTACTTTTCATTCAAAGAAGAACTTCTATAACCAGAAATTGAAATAAGAATTGTATCTTTTTATAATACCAAACTAATCAGACTGATACTTACAGATATTAAAGTGATAGTTTTCCAAAAAATGTAAATACTGTCATTATTTATTCACCCTTTCAAACCTTTATGACTTTTGTTCTTCCGCAGAACACAAAAGAAGATGTTTTGAAGAAAGTTGGTAACCGAACAGCACCGGCACCCATTCAATATGGACACAAAACCAATGCAAGTGAATGGGGGCCAATTAACAACATTCTTCAAAATATATTTTTTTTTGTTCTGCAGAAGAAAGCAAATCATACAGGTTTGAAATGACAAGAGGATGAGTAAATGATGACAGAATTTTTATTTTTGGGTGAACTATCACTTTATATACTGTTTAACCTATAATTCAAGTGTACTTATTTCGTTCTTAGCTCTTAGCCTATATGCTCTTTTTCTTTTCTCATATTGCTCTCCTAACCAGCTCATTTGAAAAGTGACCTGTTGACAACTCTTGGTGTGTTGTGGATGTGTTTACTTGCCTCGCTCACCCTGGGGGTCTGTGATGGCATCTGCATCACGCTTGGCCTGGTGTTTACATCATTTCTCTGGGCTAAACGAAGCAGGCAGCTACACATGCGTTCATTAAGTGCCATGCCAATTTCATTCAAGTCCTCTGAATCCAAAGTAGCGATGCTGCGGTGACCTCCACATTAACTAATTTCTTTTTAATGGAACATGGCCATATTTAATTGTTTTTATTGTCTAAGAAGTTTTCAATGTAATTAATGCCAGAGGCGAGACAAATACAGGATAATTAACCTTATGACATCATACGTTTCATCACGAACGCTGAGAATGATTACGATCCAAACGTTCTCCAGCCGTAAGATCAGAGGTTTATTATGTATGTTCAATCCAGTTTCTGTATTTATGGGACGGATTTATGATAACATCAATATTTGTGAACGATGTTAAAATTCCTGTGCTGTGACACGCTGGAATTTATTTTGTATGCAGGGTTTATAATTAACTTTTTCATTGACAAGCCAATTTGGCCACCTATTTTTTAGGTTTTAAGATTATAGTCTATAGTTTCTATATAAATAAATATTTATTATGAAATCTGTATTTCATATTATTCAAAAGTGACAGTCTTCATCTTCTTTTCTTCTGCTTCTTGCTTTGGGGGACTTTCCTTCCTAGGCAGATATCTTCACATTGTCAGTTTTGGATTAAATGCAATTGAACCAGCGTGCTGTTATTTGTTGCGTAGTGACCGGTGTTCAATTATAAAAAATATTCGAAATTAGGCTGTATCATGATGGCTTACAAGTTGTTTATTTGCACGTTTGGCTTATGCAAACTTCCCCAGTAAAGTGAGCGAACACCCTACCATTTTGGTTGGGAGGCAGGTGTTATTTTCAAACCATGCATATATGGTAATCGTGTGTGAACAAGCTAATGATAGGGCCTATCGATAGTTATTTATGTGTTAGAAAAAACATTCAAAACAAATGAGACAACTGTCAAAATACAGTATATAGAGGTGTAAAATGTAGATTGTAGACGTAAAATAATAAGGATTTAATGAGAAACATTTGAGATTGTATCGAAATATTGACTTTTGATTGCAGACATGTCAAATCTGAAAGCAGGTTGTGACTTTGTTGCGACATTTATACGATTTCTGGGTCTTTACTCTCAAGAGAAAAGTTAATTCGCATTTCATTGATCTCATTGGTGCATTAGAGAAATAAATAAGATGTTAAAGAGATTTTTTTTCTTATGGCTGGGCACATTTTTGTTATCAATCACTAGAGCTACAGGTGATGTCATGACAACACGGTCTGTCTGATAGCGCCACAAGATTGTGTGCAGTCTTAAACCCATCACCAGGCAGCATCCAGGAAACTATAAGTACATTTGATGCTTTTATAACACTGGCCAAAAATCTACAATAGAGAATTTAAATATTTGTGATTTTCATGTTGCTTGTCCGTCAATGCAGAAAGATGTTTTTTGCCGTCAAAATGGTGCAGTTCAACCAGCGTGGCATCTGGGTGATATCATCCAAATCAGAAAATCCCTTCAGAACCGGAGCAAGTTATTACATCGTGATGAAAGATTAGAAAGACATTTTATTCTGTTGTCGCTGTTCAATAGTGAAATGAAAACAGCAACATGTATAGTGAAAGTAAACAGGGTCGATTTTGATGTCATGTTGACTTTAAATGAAAACCACATTATATCTCGTGACCCGAAAAATAGCAACCTCCAAGCAATAACGTATTCTCCAGGAGATGTGCGAGTTGTAACTCTGATATGTTTTCACATTTTCATCCCGTGAGCTCCAACAACATATTGATATTGATGAATTTGAAACTATAAGCAGCTTGTAGTGAATGTGGTAAAAAGAGACACACAGAGATCACATTTACAGACAAGTAAATATGCATCAAGTCATCCATCATTCTTTATGACAGTAAGAGCTGTGGGACTGGGGTATTGCAAATGTCAGTAAGTGAACCATAACTCCATGTTTAATCCATTACACTGACAATCACCTGAGCTCTCCGGCTAGTACAGGGTTACGAGCAGTGTACTCCACTACGCTGGAAGTACTTTAAACCGGCACCATTGAGTTTTATAAAAAACCTGCCTATTGAAGCATCGACTGAAATGTAATTTCATGTGGCTTGTGTGCTGTTTTTTGTAATGTTGGCTTTACTTTGTGTAATAAAATGAAACCAATGAATATAAACCACTAGAACACTATACACTGCAAGACTTGTGTTTTTAAATAGTATTTGTGTTTAGTTTTCCAGTCAAAACAAACTAAAAAGTAGATAATTTTCTTAACTGTTTTCTAATAGATTCATAGTGTGTAATATCAGTCATTACATTGTTTAATACCTGCCATAATGCTTATATACAGCATGTCAATTATTTTATCATATTGCATAATGCGCAAAATATTTTCCATTATTATATGAAGTTTATTTTATAAAAGTAGATATTTCAGGTCGTTTTAGGTCTAAAGTGTCTCCTTTTCTCCCAGCATATAGTCCTCTTATCTCAGTGTAATGGAGTCTATTTGTCTCTTAAAATAACATTCAGTAAAAGCATTTCGATTTTTTTAAAGCTTAATGCTGAACATTTGGCACGATCAAAGAGGGAAGCATTCATTTTCAAATGGCTGGGAACCGTGATGAGCGAAACAGGATTAAAACATCCAAAACAGACTACAGACATGTACTTTGGTACTGTAAAAAGTCCAGAAATGCACTTGAACACACATATAATAACAGCCATTAATCTGCTTGTCATTGCAGCTGTCTGTTTCCAGTACCTATTTGGCAAAGAACTCAGTTAGACCGGCCAAATTGCAGGCTGGGAAAAAGCCACAGCGGTCACGGTCATCATTTTTTTTTTCTCTCTCTCTCTCTTCACATCAGCAGTATTGCAGAACAGAGTGAAGAGTTGTGACTAACTTTTGTTGACAGCTAATCAATGAGGGACAGTGTCTTCCAGCTTTTAGGGGTGGCTATATATACTCAGACTTGGCCAAAACACAAATAAAGCTTTTTTGCTGAGGCATTTTACTGAAGGCACCATAAAACACACGGTGAAGTTGTCAACACCGCTAATACATGATGGGTGGGGTGTATTGTAGAAGTATGGTAAACTACATGTGTAATAACTGTGCTTTGCTGTTACGAATATTTGCATTATAATAGATTGTAATATCTGTGTAGTCGAAGACCACCAGACCATACTTTCAAAATACTTTTAACACATCTGCTTCTATAGTCTCATCATAATGCACGCGAACGTTTGACCATTTCTTCCCAATACGGAAATGAGACAATGTGTGTAATTGTTGTGAAAATTTTTAAACTTAATATACCAATGATAATAAAATAATAATGTATACAGGGCTGACTTCTTCTCGGACACATGATTGACAAGCTTATCCATCCGAAGGACAACCACATGACAACGCTTAAAGGGCTAGTTCACCCAAAATTGAAAGTTCGGTCATCGTTTACTCACTCCCTTGTCTCCATATGACTTTCTTTCTTCCACAGAGCACAAAAGAAGATATTTTGAAGAAAGTTGGTAGCCGAACAGTGCCAGCGCCCATTCATTTCTATTGTATGGACACAAGACCATTGCAAGTGAATGGGTGCCGTTACTAACATTCTTCAAAATATCTTCTTTTGTGTTCTGCTGAACAAAGAAAGTAATTTAAAACAACAGGGTGAGTAAATGATCACAGATTTCTCATTTTGTGTGAATACTTTAATGTCAAGTCCTGATTTATATATGTGATGGTACTAAAAATAGGCTTCTGTTTCTTTAAATGAATATGTTTTTTATGTATTGAGTATTGTCTTTTCAACATGAAAATGTTAGTGTGAAAATGTCAAACATTGCAAGTCATATTGTCAAGAAAGATGCTTAAATATTTTTATATTAAACTCGAGATAAAAATGATGGCTTTAGATGTATCAAAAAGAATAGCTAAAATACATTTAATATGATTGCTCTTATGTAATGTGGTTCATTTTATGATGCACCACAGTCACAACTATTGAAAGTAAAGATAGCTAACACGCACACACACAAAAATTGAAACACATAATGTACATGAAACTAATTTGAAATGAGTCTCACCCACTTAGATAAACAAGTAGGCTGTAAATACACAGTGAAATGAGACTAACAAGAAACAATCAAGACAGGAAAAGAAAAACAAAGCAATTATACTGTATTTTTGGCCTGATGTACTTACAACTGCTAAAAGGTTTTATCAAGAGTTTAATATAATCAAGAAGAACAACTTTCTCTAAAACTACAGGACTTGATCTTTATGAGGGATAGTAAAGTGTCCACTGATTGCACACATCATAATCTCAGCAGATGCAGGAAGTCATCCGGGTATGACTCAACTAGTGTTTCATTAATACGGCATATTTAGATAATACCAAAGTCCGTTTACAGAAGTCGTGCAACTCGACGGCCAAGTTTGCAACGCCTCTGGGCAGTTATTTACGTCATAGCAAGTCAACAGTCATATATCGTTGAATGGTGGAAGGCAGATATTTCTAAAATCGCTGGCAAAATCACTATTAAATAGCATATTTCCGATCAATGATTAAACCTGATATGGACTGAACCATAACTCCGGTTTGCCAAGCATAAATTGCATTAAAAATGACATTTTCCGAGGTCGCTTCAACTACTGCACAAGCACACAGGCTGGCAAGCGCCTCACATATGGTAAGCTCCGCCCCAGAGAATGGTCAGTCTTTATCGAGTGGCGATTAGATCATTCTACTGGAAGGCGGGGCTTTCTTCGCTAGAGCGGCCATATTGAGCATTGCATTCCTCTCCATTCATTGTAATGGCAGTGGCGCATCTTATTAATTTATATGATCTATGATAATACTTGCTTTGGCCACAAGATGACAACACATATGACAAAATACAGGATCAAAATAAAACGTAATGTAAACATAAGACTACAGAATGGAATAGGATCACATTGAAAGCAAGACTGCAACCAAAGTAGTGGACTAGAATATAATATATATTCTATATAAAGAGGTACTTTGTCAAAGATGTTCAGGTTTGTGGTTTAGGCAGTGAACCCACACTATTTAATCTGTAAATTAATGAATATTGTGAATTGTAAACCCAGCCTAATCGAATTGTATAGCAAGACCCTGATAAGCAGAGACGGTTCTTAAACTGTGGTACATTCACTGATAAGAGAAACGTCAGCCTCACCAATAAATTGTTCTGCCGGAGGACTCATGATATTGTCCCGCATGTCCTTGCAATGGGTCACAAACAAAGATTTGGTAACAAAATGCAAGGCGGAGAAAGCAAAAAGTGCCCAAGGTCTCTGTATCACGCTGATAAAGAGAAAGGTGAAACATTCTAGAAGCCGAATTATGATTCAATGTCAGGAATGTTTATATAATTGTTACTTTTAGTAAGTTACAAGGCAAGGTCACTGGTAGAAAACTTTTCTGAAAATGAATGATAAGATTTTCTTCCCTTAAAAAAATGTTTTGAAAGAAAAAGTGAACATTAACAGAAATCTTTGTACATTGCATTTTCCCACAGAACATTTTCTAATTTTTAGGCAACGGGAGGCTCTTATTCCCCACTGTTAGAACATCAGCTAACAAAGTCATTTGCATTCAGTAATCACAATTAGCTTGTAATGCTGTCTGCCAAACCACCTGACACAAAAAGTGTCACTCAGAATTGCCTGGGACTTTCTGTTCTTTAGTCTTTTCAATATTCTTTGATACCGAATTCAAAACGTGCACCCTTCCACCTTCTTTCCTCTCATTATGATGATGGATGATCGTTAGAAAAGCAATAAACCATAGAGATGCAGAGAAGATTTCATTGAGATAAAGAATTGTGCTGTTTACAAGCAAGAATGCATATGCTTTGAATAGAGTTTATTTTTTAAAATAAAGACAGTGTCATTTTTACTTGTTTTTATAAAACGTAAAGGCAAAATATGAATCATTTTTGCATCAAAATATCCAAAAAATAGTGTTATATATTTTGTTCACTTGTTTTTGTTGTATTTGCTATAACAAGTATTAACTCCTCTATATCCGTGTTATCCGCCTGTGATGTTCTAGAAATCATACATACGGTGAGTTTGACTTCACGCAGTGCTGCACAGACCAGTACGTCACCAAAGTATCTCAAGAACAAATCGAAAGCTGCACTCTCGTGTCATTCTCACGATACTTTAATGTCATACGCCAATCTATGTAGTACCTCCAACACAATCTGACAGAATTTGGAACGTATTTTACGAGGTGGCTAATTTGAATGAATTTGGGCGATCTTATTTGTACGTTTTAGAACAACTCGTGGCATTACAGCGATACTTGCAGGATATTCCATTGCTTTTAGGTTGTTCGCTTTTTTTCCGTTTAATTCATCGTTTTTGTTATAGTATCAATAATTTCATGAATATTTATGGATCTCCACCCTAAACCTAAACACTTCTCAACCATACAAAACGCAACATACGAGTGAAAGTACAGTCACAGGTATTTATTGCATAAATTGACCAACAAACAGTCTAGCCCTATCACAAAACAAATCACGTTGCAAACCTTCTGAATTGAAGCCAGAAGATAACTTTAGACGAAGATTCCGTGTATGCAACGCATGCAGCCAGAGCTCGTTCGGACGTCATGACGCAATCGAGAGCCAATGAGACTTCACATTCAGTGCCTACGTAATGACGCAATCAGTCACAAGATACACGAGAACCAATGGTATCTCACTATCACAGCAGACGTATCACTTCGTCTGTTTTAAACGTGTTAAGCTGGAAAATTTACAGGAAGTGAAAATTTACTGCAGATGGTGCTCACTTCAGCATCTTTTCTTCATAAAAATCGATCGTTTGACCTCAATCGGTTCACAAAAAGATTGTTTTTTAGGGCCCGAGCACGGATGAGCAAGCCACCGGCTTGCACCGTAGTGCAGAGCCCTATTGTTTCTGTGTTCTTCTCCCTTTTTGATCGCTAATTTGAATGCCTAAACATGCTCAAAAACTCACAATAACTTGCACACGCATCAGACGTGGCAAAAATTTACGTCTGATAGGGGTTTCAAAATTAAGTGTGGCAAAATGGCTCGCTAGCGCCACCTAGAACTGCCGAGACCGCTACGCAAAACGCACATGCACCAAATTTGGTGTGCTCATAGAACATTAAGAATCATTAAGAAAAGTCTCTTGGAGCATATCTCTAAACCCAACAGGAAGACCGTTATTTTTAAATTCCTGTGCAATTTGGTAATTTTTTGCAATTTCCAGGCGTCGTACTTTAACGAACTCCTCCTAGAGTTTTAATCCGATCAACATCATTTTCATGTCATTCTCATTTTAAGGCCTTTGCGAAGCAAAATTGCGGAGATCCTGACTTTTCGTGGGGAAACATGACCCTGGCGGCCTGCCAAAATTTGGCGTTTTGCCATGAACAGGAAGTTGTTGTAACTCAGGCCTACAATGTGCAACAGGCCCCAGACTTCACACATTTGATAAAAGTCCTGGCTTGAAGACATCTACATGGTAATATTCAGATACTGTTATAGCATCATCTGCAGATAACAGGAAGTGGCATGTTTTAAACTGTGATTAACTCCTCATAGAGATTCAAACAGGTCAGCATCATATTTGGCCAGTATGATCTTTCTTTAACAAACTCCTCCTAGAGCTTTAATCAGATGAACATCATATTTTGTTAGTCTCACGTCAAGTTTTTTGTGATGCTAAATGACGTAGACCTTGAACGTTCATGTGCCGGTTTCGTGCACACATTTGTGAGTACGAAGGCTTAGTGAATGAGACCCGTTGTCCAGTCTGCTTCAAACTTAACATGTTTGATAAGAGTCATGGCCCGAAAGACGTGTTAAATATGTCAATATTAACCTACGGTACTGCGCCACGAACTGGCAGCAGGAAATCTGGTACATGTAAATAAATTAAAGTCTTTCTATAATATGACTTCATATGCGCATTGTCCACCGTTGGCTCTTCCTGAGGCCGACGGCTGGTGGTTGCACCGGGTTGTGGTGGCACTTTCCGCGACGGCCCAAACATCGCTGCTCGCAGCTTTAATTATTAGGGCCCGAGCACGGAGGAGCAAGCCACCGGCTTGCACCGTAGTGCAGAGCCCTTTTGTTTCTGTGTTGTTTATTCTTCTTCTTCTTCTTCTTCTTCTTCTTCTTCTTCTCCCTCTTTGATCGCTAATTTGAAGGCCTAAACATGCTCAAAAACTCACAATAATTTGCACACGCATCAGACCTTGCAAAAATTTACGTCTGATATGGGTTTTAAAATTAGGCGTGGCAAAATGGCTCGCTAGCGCCACCTAGAACTGCCCAGGCCACTACGCAATACGTACATGCACCAAATTTGGTGGGCTGATAGAACACCCCGAATCATGAAGAAAAGTCTCTTGGAGCATATCTCTAAACCCAACAGGAAGTCCGTTATTTTTGATTTCCTGTGCAATTTTGTAATTTGTTTCAATTTCCAGTCGTCGTACTTTAACGAACTCCTCCTAGAGTTTTAATCCGATCAACATCATCTTCATGTCATTCTAATCTTAAGGCCTTTGCGAAGCTAAATTGCGGAGATCCTGACTTTTCATGGGGGAACGTGACCCTGGCGGCCATCCAAAGTTTGGCGTTTCGCCATGAACAGGAAGCTGTTGTAACTCAGGCCTACAATGTGCAACAGGCCCCAGACTGGACCCAGACTTCACACATTTGATAAAAGTCCTGGCCTGAAGACATCTACATGGTAATATTCAGATACAGTTATAGCGCCACCTGCAGGAAACAGGAAGTGGCATGTTTTAAACTGTGATTAACTCATAGAGATTCAAACAGGTCAGCAATATATTTGGCCAGTATGATCTTCAGACCTTTGTGATGATACATTGCAAGTTCCTGACTTTTTGTTGAGGGGCGTGTCCATGGCGGCCTGACAAAGTTTGATGTTTCGCCATGAAACAGGAAGCTATAGTAACTCAGGCACACAATGTCTGACCAGTCCCACACTTCACACATTTGATAAAAGTCCTGGCCTGAAGACATCTACATGGTAATATTCAGATACTGTTATAGCGTCACCTGCAGGAAACAGGAAGTGGCATGTTTTAAACTGTGATTAACTCCTCATACAGATTTAAACAGGTCAGAATCATATTTGGCCAGTATGATCTTCAGACCTTTGTGACGATACATTGCAAGTTGCTGACTTTTCGTTGAGGGGCGTGTCCGTGGCGGCCTGACACAGTTTGATGTTTCGCCATGAAACAGGAAGCTATAGTAACTCAGGCACACAATGTCTGAACGGCCTCACACTTCACATGTTTGATAAGAGTCCTGTCCTGTACACATATCCATGTCAGTGTTCACTCATAGCAATAGCGCCACCAGCTGGCAAAAGGGAATATGACACATTTAAATAAATAACAAATCCTACTATAATTCGCCTGCATTAATTTTATCGCCTATGATTACACATATCCATGTCAGTGTTCACTTATAGCAATAGCGCCACCAGCTGGCAAAAGGGAATGTGACACATTTAAATAAATAACAGGAAATCTGGTACATGTAAATAAATTAAAGTCTTTCTATAATATAACTTCCTAGACCTTTGTGACGATACATTGCAAGTTCCTGACTTTTCGTTGAGGGGCGTGTCCGTGGCGGCCTGACAAAGTTTGATGTTTCGCCATGAAACAGGAAGCTATAGTAACTCAGGTACACAATGTCTGACCAGCCCCAAACTTCACATGTTTGATAAGAGTCCTGGCCTGAACACATATCCATGTCAGTGTTCACTCATAGCAATAGCGCCACCAGCTGGCAAAAGGGAATGTGACACATTTAAATAAATAATAAATCCTACTATAATTCGCCTGCATTAATTTTATTGCCTATGATTACACATATCCATGTCAGTGTTCACTTATAGCAATAGCGCCACCAGCTGGCAAAAGGGAATGTGACACATTTAAATAAATAACAGGAAATCTGGTACATGTAAATAAATTAAAGTCTTTCTATAATATAACTTCCTAGACCTTTGTGACGATACATTGCAAGTTCCAGACTTTTCATGAGGGGCGTGTCCGTGGAGGCGTGACAAAGTTTGATGTTTCGCCATGAAACAGGAAGCTATAGTAACTCAGGCACGCAATGTCCGACCGGCCTCACACTTCATATGTTTTATAAGAGTCCTGGCCTGAACACATATCCACGTCAGTGTTCACTTATAGTCATAGCGCCACCAGCTGGCAATAGGAAATATGGCACGGAAAAATCTATAATGTAACTCCTTATATGCACGTTGCCCACCGTTCACTGTTCCTGAGGCCGACGGGTGGTGATGGCACAGGGTTGCGGTTGCACTTTTGCGCGAGGGCCCGATCATCGCTGCTTGCAGCTTTTATTCTTATTCTTCTTCTTCTTCTTCTTCTCCCTCTTTGATCGCTAATTTGAAGGCCTAAACATGCTCAAAAACTCACAATAATTTGCACACGCATCAGACCTTGCAAAAATTTACGTCTGATATGGGTTTTAAAATTAGGCGTGGCAAAATGGCTCGCTAGCGCCACCTAGAACTGCCCAGGCCACTACGCAATACGTACATGCACCAAATTTGGTGGGCTGATAGAACTCCCCGAATCATTAAGAAAAGTCTCTTGGAGCATATCTCTAAACCCAACAGGAAGTCCGTTATTTTTGATTTCCTGTGCAATTTTGTAATTTGTTTCAATTTCCAGTCGTCGTACTTTAACAAACTCCTCCTAGAGTTTTAATCCGATCAACAACATCTTTATGTCATTCTAATCTTAAGGCCTTTGCAAAGCTAAATTGCGGAGATCCTGACTTTTCATGGGGGAACGTGACCCTGGCGGCCATCCAAAGTTTGGCGTTTCGCCATGAACAGGAAGCTGTTGTAACTCAGGCCTACAATGTGCAACAGGCCCCAGACTTCACCCAGACTTCACACATTTGATAAAAGTCCTGGCCTGAAGACATCTACATGGTAATATTCAGATACAGTTATAGCGCCACCTGCAGGAAACAGGAAGTAGCATGTTTTAAACTGTGATTTACTCCTGATACAGATTCAAACAGATCAGCAATATATTTGGCCAGTTAGCCAGTATGATCTTCAGACCTTTGTGATGATACATTTCATGATCCTGACTTTTAGTTGAGGGGCCTGTGCGTGGCGGCATGAAAAAGTTTGATGTTTCGCCATGAAACAGGAAGCTATAGTAACTCAGGCAAACAATGTCCGACCAGCCTCACACTTCACATGTTTGATAAGAGTCCTGGCCTGAACACATATCCATGTCAGTGTTCACTTATAGCGATAGCGCCACCAGCTGGCAAAAGGGAATGTGACGCATTTAAATAAATAACAAATCCTACTATAATTCGCCTGCATTAATTTCATCACCTATCACTTACTGTTTTTCTTTACATGGCAATATTCAGATACAGTTATAGCGCCACCTGCAGGAAACAGGAAAAGTCATGTTTTAAACTGTTTTTAACTACTCAGAATTCACACATTTGATAAAAGTCCTGCCCTGAAGACAAATACATGGCAATATTCAGTTACAGTTATAGTGCAACCTGCAGGAAACAGGAAGTGGCATGTTTTAAACTGTGATTAACTCCTCATAGAGCTTCAAACAGGTCAGCATCATATTTGAACTGTATAGCCAGTATGATCTTCAGACCTTTGTGATGATACATTGCAAGATTCTGACCTTTCGTTGAGGGGCGTGTCCGTGGCGACCTGATAAAGTTTGATGTTTCGCCATGAAACAGGAAGCTATAGTAACTCAGGCACACAATGTCCGACCAGCCTCACACTTCATATGTTTGATAAGAGTCCTGGCCTGAACACATATCCACGTCACTGTTCACTTATAGTCATAGCGCCACCAGCTGGCAATAGGAAATATGGCACGGAAAAATCTATAATGTAACTCCTTATATGCACGTTGCCCACCGTTCACTGTTCCTGAGGCCGACGGGTGGTGATGGCACAGGGTTGCGGTTGCACTTTTGCGCGAGGGCCCGATCATCGCTGCTTGCAGCTTTTAACTTAGGGCCCGAGCCCGGAGGAGCAAGCCACCGGCTTGCACCATAGTGCAGAGCCCTTTTGTTTCTGTGTTGTTTATTAGGGCCCGAGCACGGAGGAGCAAGCCACTGGCTTGCACCATAGTGCAGAGCCCTTTTGTTTCTGTGTTGTTTATTCTTCTTCTTCTTCTTCTTCTTCTTTTTCTTCTCCCTCTTTGATCGCTAATTTGAAGGCCTAAACATGCTCAAAAACTCACAATAACTTGCACACGCATCAGACGTGGCGAACATTTACGTCTGATATGGGTTTTAAAATTAGGTGTGGCAAAATGGCTCGCTAGTGCCATCTAGAACTGCCCAGACCGCTACGCAATACGTACATGCACCAAATTTGGTGGGCTGATAGAACACCCTGAATCATTAAGAAAAGTCTCTTGGAGCATATCTCTAAACCCAACAGGAAGTCCGTGATTTTTGATTTCCTGTGCAATTTGGTAATTTGTTTCAATTTCCAGTCGCTGTACTTTAACGAACTTCTCCTAGAGTTTTAATCCGATCAACATCATCTTCATGTCATTCTAATCTTAATGCCTTTGCGAAGCTAAATTGCGGAGATCCTGACTTTTCGTGGGGGAACGTGACCCTGGCGGCCTGCCAAAGTTTGGCGTTTCGCCATGAACAGGAAGTTGTTGTAACTCAGGCCTACAATGTCCAACAGGCCCCAGACTTCACACATTTGATAAAAGTCCTGGCCTGAAGACATCTACATGGTAATATTCAGATACAGTTATAGCGCCACCTGCAGGAAACAGGAAGTGACATGTTTTAAACTGTGATTAACTCCTCATACAGATTCAAACAAGTCAGCATCATATTTGAAGAGTACAGCCAGTATGATCTTCAGACCTTTGTGATGATACATTTCATGATCCTGACTTTTAGTTGAGGGGCCTGTGCGTGGCGGCCTGAAAAAGTTTGATGTTTCGCCATGAAAGAGGAAGCTATAGTAACTCAGGTACACAATGTCTGACCAGACCCAAACTTCACATGTTTGAGAAGAGTCCTGGCCTGAACACATATCCATGTCACTGTTCACTCATAGCAATAGCGCCACCAGCTGGCAAAAGGGAATGTGACGCATTTAAATAAATAATAAATCCTACTATAATTCGCCTGCATTAATTTTATCACCTATCATTAACTTTTTTTCTTTACATGGCAATATTCAGATACAGTTATAGCGCCACCTGCAGGAAACAGGAAATGGCATGCTTTAAACTGTTTTTAACTACTCAGAATTCACACATTTGATAAAAGTCCTGTCCTGAAGACAAATACATGGTAATATTCTGTTACAGTTATAGCGCCATCTGCAGGAAACAGGAAGTGGCATGTTTTAAATTGTGATTAACTCCTCATAGAGCTTCAAACAGGTCAGCATCATATTTGAACTGTATAGCCAGTATGATCTTCAGACCTTTGTGACGATACATTGCAAGTTCCAGACTTTTCATGAGGGGCGTGTCCGTGGAGGCGTGACAAAGTTTGATGTTTCGCCATGAAACAGGAAGCTATAGTAACTCAGGCACGCAATGTCCGACCGGCCTCACACTTCATATGTTTTATAAGAGTCCTGGCCTGAACACATATCCACGTCAGTGTTCACTTATAGTCATAGCGCCACCAGCTGGCAATAGGAAATATGGCACGGAAAAATCTATAATGTAACTCCTTATATGCACGTTGCCCACCGTTCACTGTTCCTGAGGCCGACGGGTGGTGATGGCACAGGGTTGCGGTTGCACTTTTGCGCGAGGGCCCGATCATCGCTGCTTGCAGCTTTAATTATTATTATTATTATTATTCTCCCTCTTTGATCGCTAATTTGAAGGCCTAAACATGCTCAAAAACTCACAATAATTTGCACACGCATCAGACCTTGCAAAAATTTACGTCTGATATGGGTTTTAAAATTAGGCGTGGCAAAATGGCTCGCTAGCGCCACCTAGAACTGCCCAGGCCACTACGCAATACGTACATGCACCAAATTTGGTGGGCTGATAGAACACCCCGAATCATGAAGAAAAGTCTCTTGGAGCATATCTCTAAACCCAACAGGAAGTCCGTTATTTTTGATTTCCTGTGCAATTTTGTAATTTGTTTCAATTTCCAGTCGTCGTACTTTAACGAACTCCTCCTAGAGTTTTAATCCGATCAACATCATTTTCATGTCATTCTAATCTTGAGGTCTTTGCGAAGCTAAATTGCGGAGATCTTGACTTTTCGTGGGGGAACGTGACCCTGGCGGCCTGCCAAAGTTTGGCGTTTCGCCATGAACAGGAAGTTGTTGTAACTCAGGCATACAATGTCCAACAGGCCCCAGACTTCACCCAGACTTCACACATTTGATAAAAGTCCTGGCCTGAAGACATCTACTTGGTAATATTCAGATACAGTTATAGCGCCACCTGCAGGAAACAGGAAGTGACATGTTTTAAACTGTGATTGACTCCTCATAGAGATTTGAACAGATCAGCATCATATTTGAAGAGTACAGCCAGTATGATCTTCAGACCTTTGTGAAGATACATTGCAAGATCCTAACTTTTCGTTGAGGGGCGTGTCCGTGGCGGCCTGACAAAGTTTGATGTTTCGCCATGAAACAGGAACCTATTGCAACTCAGGCACACAATGTCTGACCAGTCTCACACTTCACACATTTGATAAAAGTCCTGGCCTGAAGACATCTACATGGTAATATTCAGATACAGTTATAGCGCCACCTGCAGGAAACAGGAAGTGGCATGTTTTAAACTGTGATTAACTCCTCTTTCAGATTCAAAATGGTCAGCATCATATTTGGCCAATATAATCTTCTGACGTTTGTGACGATACATTTTAAGAACCTAACTTTTTGTTGAGGGGCGTGTTCCTGGCGGCCTGACAAAGTTTGATGTTTCGCCATGAAACAGGAAGCTATAGTAACTCAGGCACACAATGTCTGACCGGCCTCACACTTCACATGTTTGATAAGAGTCCTGTCCTGTACACATATCCATGTCAGTGTTCACCCATAGCAATAGCGCCACCAGCTGGCAAAAAGGAATGTAACACATTTAAATAAATAACAAATCCTACTATAATTTGCCTGCATTAATTTTATCGCCAATGATTACACATATCCATGTCAGTGTTCACTTATAGCAATAGCGCTACCAGCTGGCAAAAGGGAATGTGACACATTTAAGTAAATAACAGGAAATATGGTATATGTAAATAAATTAAAGTCTTTCTATAATATAACTTCCTAGACCTTTTTGACGATACATTGCAAGTTCCAGACTTTTCATGAGGGGCGTGTCCGTGGAGGCGTGACAAAGTTTGATGTTTCGCCATGAAACAGGAAGCTACAGTAACTCAGGCACACAATGTCCGACCAGCCTCATACTTCATATGTTTGATAAGATTCCTGGCCTGAACACATATCCACGTCAGTGTTCACTTATAGTCATAGCGCCACCAGCTGGCAATAGGAAATATGGCACGGAAAAATCTATAATGTAACTCCTTACATGCACGTTGCCCACCGTTCACTGTTCCTGAGGCCGACGGGTGGTGATGGCACAGGGTTGCGTTTGCACTTTTGCGCGATGGCCCGATCATAGCTGCTTGCAGCTTTAATTTATATAATAAACTGTTTTATGTTATATAATAAATAAATGTTACGTTACTTGCTCAAAATGTGTGAATGGTGTAATGTGTCATGTAAATACAGTTCATCCTGACAGTTAAAATTGAAAATCACACTCAAATATATGTCTTCATTGCAAAATTATAGCGCAATATATAATTTTAGAATGACAGTAGACAAAAGCTTTTCCTGCTGCCGGTAGAGACGCTAATTCAGTGAACGGTCCAGTGCGTCGTATTTGAGCTATTGGCAAAAATTTAATATCGTGTCTTTAATATTTGTGGTGTTAATATATTGAGTGTTTCATTTTATTAAGATTTTATATTTATTAGGATTTTTATCAAGAATTTTATTAAGATGTTTATTCATATTGCAAAGATTATAAAATGGAAAATTGTCTGTGCAACATTAGCAACCCCGTCTAACCTCCAGCGGTGATAAAGCACTCATGTAACAAGCTCACCCATAACAAATTTATCAATAGAATTTGAAAACATGCACCCTCAGGCTAACGCGTACATCCTTTCCTAGGGGCACAGTATAAATGTATAATGCATTATCAAGGATGTACACAGATACAGCACTGATCTATGTGTATGGTCTTAGATCATATTTTTACGCCTTCAGCTTGCTGTGCTAGAAATAGCATAAACCACATGTTATTGTTCTATATTAATTAGTGAAGATCATGACTTTGGACATGTTTTATGTGTTGAGAGTTGGTTTCTGAACAGCTGGAAAGTGACTTGTATTCCAAGTCACATACTACACCCTACTGTGTAGAAACCTGATTTGAAAATGAGCACTGACCTCATGGTGGGATTCTCCATAACCTCCCAGGTGCTCTGTTCTTCCAACTGTGTCATTGTAATATCCCTCACAAATTATTTCATTAGTGCTGTTGTGTGTGTGAACTTGTGCATGGAAATCACAGCGTTCAGCCATTTTTAGATTTTGTCTCACAGGTGTAGGGCTATGAAACACCAAATGTATTCATCAAAAGTGACAAAACATCTTGATTGAGGTTTGTGTGCAATAATGTTGTTCAGTATATGGCAACATAACTAATTGAAAATATATATGTTTAGCCTTCTCTTATGCCACAATCACCAACCTACGCATTTTGATGGACTATAAACTTTTTGATAACAAATCTGCACTAAAAATACTACAAGAGCTCAATCGTAACTGTAAGATACTCTCAGAAAGTCATCTGTCCTTGACCAAACAAATGACGTGCATAAACCATTTGGACAGCTCGCCACGCGCATCATTCGGTTATTTACGGCTCTCAGTTGTAAACCGGCCCGTGTCACATTTATTGAGTCACGCGGAGTTCTCCGTATTTGCGTCTGGTGGATTTTTGTCGTAAACCTTCATCCCGAATCATCGGAAGGACACATGCGACTCACGCCAGGACGGCTACCCGAGAAACTGGGTCAGCATTAACAAGGGCCATGCTGAACGTCCACCCTGATGATAATCTGCAATGGCAGGTCCCTGTTACAAAAGCAATGAGGGACGGTGTGAAGAAAGCGGGCGGCTTTAAATGTTTTAGCTTCGATTCCTTACATTTGTGATGCCTGGAGAGCTCACAGCTGTGTGTTTAAGGTCTCTGCTTAAGACAGGTGCACAGATCTGACACAAAGGGGAACCTAAACACAAGGTTTTTATGATTTGTTGTGTTCTTTTAATGTAAAACTCTACTAAGATGCATTACATTTAATTATGTTTTTAATTATTATTGTTGTTGTTATTATCATTATTATTCATGTGTGCTAGAAAGACAATGGTAGGCTATTGTAATTATGCCATAAATACACAGTAAAAAATTATCATAAACACAGTAATATTACGGCTGCTAGGAGGCCAGAAAAAATATGTAATAACACTTTTTACATATTTCTATGTTATTATGTTTATGTAAAAAAAAACATTTTGTTACATATTTTTGTTATTTTACACCCAACTATTATAGAATTTGCTTTCTATCTTTGTAATTTGATTTTGTTGCCGGATTTACAAAATATGTGAAAAATGTGTCATATAAAACTCACATTTTAGGTCGAATGACTTAGTCGAACAAGCCTAATGCCATTTTAAGTCGAATGATTTAAAATGTACATACAATTACTTTTTTACAGTGTAGAAATAAAACGTTTTGTTTTAATGACATTAACAGGTAATAAATACAACCTCAAATATCAACCTTAAACTAAAAGGAAAAATATGAAAATACATAGCATGGGAAAAAATCTTTTCATTTTACCATCAAGTACATATTGCAACCAGGGCTGCGTTCAGCCCCGACAAATCGTTGCAAAACGTTTTTTAAACGGAAATGGTGGTGCGGTTGAACACCCTGTTGTGATGACGCAAGAGTTGAACTATGGCAGCTGAGAAGGCCATTCTTTGTGTTCTTTTTGAAGAATTTTCGGAGCCTGATGAAATCGGTATGAATACATGTTGAATACTGCAAAATACATCTCTTCTAATATCTTCAATTGTTGCGTATAACGAGCTGCAGCGGACACATTTAAACGACTCGTCAGAGGAGATCTGGCCCTCCCGGCTGAGCCTGGTTTCTCCCGAGGTTTTTTTTTCTCCATTATTCATCATTGGAGTTTGGGTTCCTCGCCACAGCAGAGCAGAGCAGTGCAGTGTTGGCTTGCTCACCGGGAGACTGCATTTATTTATTTATTAGATATTATTTATTATAATGATCTTGCTTGGTCTATAAACACCATGCACTGTGCTGTGTTTTTACCTTTCTGTGTTTTTCTTATTTCCTCCTGTAAAGCTGCTTTGGAACAATGCACATTGTGAAAAGCGCTATATAAATAAAATTGAATTGAATTGAATTGACTTTAGTTGGACCCATTGTTCGAGCTGTCTCTTTAATACCGCGTGGGTTATGTTGTACATACTGATTGGTCTGACATTCTTGACACACCCACCAAACAAGAGAAAAAGTATCTCAAACCCTGTTGCACACCGTTGTAAACCGTTTCCAGGAAACGTGTCATTCAACCCGGAAACCGTAGCAAAACGTTGCGCACCGGTTTGAGCTTGAACATGCCCATGTCTCACATAACAGTAACGTCAACAACACAATATTATATTATATTGGGGTGTAATGATTTTGAATTTAATCAGAATTTAATCATTTTGTTTAGGTTTGTTGTAAAGTGACAATGAAGTGTTAGTACTGGTGATGACCTGTAGAGGGCAAGCTAATTCTGTGGGTATTGGGTTATAAGTAGCAGATAAGAACTGTGTGATGTGTGCAAAAGTGACTCCACCTGTGATGTGCTTGTGTGTATTGCTGGTAGTTGCATTCCCTTGAGTAAATGCAAACTTCAACTGATCTCATGCCTCCTCAAGTTATTACATTTTGGCGACGAGGATAAACAAAGGGGAATACTTTGAGGAAGGAAGGAGTTTTTTGTGGAAACTGGATCTCTATGAGTTGGAGCTTTGGAATAGAAGATGGCCAATCTGGTAGGAACAGTTACACCATTTGAGAGTCAGTCCCAATCTTGGGAGGAATATTGTGAAATGTTGCAGCATTTTTTTGAGGCAAATGAGATTACAGAAGCAGTCAAGCAGAAAGCTATATTGTTGAGCTCCGTGGGAAGTCAAACATACAGTCTACTGAGGAATTTATTAAGCCCAGTTAAACCAGGCTCAAAGACGTTTAATGAATTGGTGAACTTACTTAAAGAGCATTTCAACCCAAAGCCCAGTGAAATTGTACAACGTTTCAAATTTAATTCAAGATCAAGAGAAGAGTGGGAAACTGTGCTGGAGCAGTATTGAGGAAGTTGGCTCATGATTGTAATTATGGAGAAAGACTGACAGAAATGCTTCGGGATAGACTGGTATGTGGTATAAATGAGGACCGTATTCAACGTAGATTATTGGTAGAAACGGATTTAACATTTGAGAAGGCATTAAAAATAGCCCAAGCAATGGAAACAGCCAATAAAGATGTTAGATATTTGCAAGCTTAACGCACAGAAACTTCCAGTTCAATGAGAGTGTATAAAACTTCAGTAAAGCAAGATGATGGCCAAAGTAAAGCATGTTACAGATGTGGAAGTTTGCAACATTTTGCTAACGAATGTAGATTTGTTTCTGAGAAGTGTCATAAATGTGGAAAACAAGGACACATAATGAAAGTATGCAAATCAAAAACTTCTTTTGGACAATCCAACTTCCAAGGGGGAGAAAGACGTAAGAGAGGAGGACAGGGAATGCATTTTGTGAGCAGAGATGAAAAAGGTGCATTGGCATCAGTTGAAGAAGGTATTTTTACAGTATACAGTTTTCAAGGAACAGAAATTCCGAAAGTAGCTCCACTTACCATCACATTGGCTGTTAATGAGTCAGATGCACAGTTTGAAGTGGATACAGGATGTGGTGTGACCATAATGAATGGGTCCAACTTTGCAAAATTGTGGGAAAATGATCAAATTCCTGAATTAAAGACCTGTTCTTTGAACTTAAAGACCTATACTGGCCAAGCTCTAACTGTGTTGGGTTCTGCACAATTAGAAGTCTGATACAAAGATACAGTGAAGGAGTCACCGGTAGTGGTAGTACCTGGAATTGGACCAAATCTATTGGGCAGAGGATGGATTAAGGAATTGGGCCTGGAATAGGAGGCCCTACATAGGATGCAAAGGGGAACAAATTTAACTTTGCCTGATGTCCTCAGCCAACATGAAGAATTGTTTAAAGAGGAGTTGGGGGGATTGAATGGTCCACCAGCGAAGATTTATGTAGATAAGGAAGCAGTCCCAAGGTTTTTCAAAGCCCGTCTGGTCCCTTATGCAATGAAGGCAAAGGTAGAAATTGAAATAGAACGCCTGTTAAGAGAACGCATCATAGAACCTGTTAAGCACTCTGAATGGGCTGCACCGGTAGTACCTGTTTTAAAGTCTGATAATACAGTACGTCTATGTGGGGACTACAAGCTAACAGTAAACCGAGTTTCAAAGTTGGAACAGTACCCCATTCCTCGGGTAGAGGATTTGTTTGCAACTCTGTCGGGTTGACAGAAGTTCACCAAATTGGATATGAGCCATGCTTATCATCAGATAGCATTAGATGCAGAGTCCAGGAAATATGTCACAGTGAATACCCACAAAGGATTGTTTACTTACCGGGTTCTACCTTTTGGTGTCTCATCTAGCCCCGCCATTTTTCAATGGACTATTGAGGGGGTACTGCAGGGTCTTCCGCATGTGGCAGTTTTCCTTGATGATATCTTGGTAACCGGTCGTAATGATGAAGAGCATCTACAAACTCTGGCTAGAGTAATGGATAGATTGCAGGAGGCAGGACTGCGGTTGAAATGGAGTAAATGTAGCTTCACGGAAAAAGAGGTACTGTTTTTAGGCCATAAAGTGGATAAGACAGGCCTCCTTCCCGCACCAGAAAAAGTGACAGCTATTCAAAATGCTCCGTCACCAAAGAACGTGACAGAATTGAAGGCTTATTTAGGACTTCTAAATTATTACAATACGTTCTTGCCCAACCTGTCTACTGTTTTAGCCCCTGTGCACAAATTGCTGCGCAAAGATGTAAAATGGAGAACAAGAGGCGGTTTTTGTTCAGTCTAAAAAAATGATTAACTCCGTACAAGTTCTGGTTCATTATGACCTACAGAAAGAGGTAATTTTATCATGTGATGCTTCTCCTTATGGTTTGGGTGCAGTTCTCTCGCATATGATGCCTGATGGAAGTGAAAGACCTATAGGATTTATGTCACGGACATTGAATCAAGCTGAGCGGAATTATTCGCAGTTCGACAAAGAAGGGTTGGCTGTAATGTTTGGCTTTCAGCGCTTTCATAAGTATTTATATGGTCGGAAATTCACAATCGTTACGGACCATAAACGCTTGTTGTCTTTATTTAACGATTAAAAGCTGTTCCCCAAATGTCCTCTCCTAGAATCCAGCGATGGGCGGTGACCCTGAGAGCATACGAATATAACATCATCTATAAGGCTGGTAAAGATCATGGCAACGCAGATGCTCTGAGTCGGCTACCATTGGCAATGGAATCTGCCACGGAGGAGGAGGAAAGATTACTAATGCTGGAGAATGCTGATATCACCTTGATCACAGCAGAACAGGTGAGAGAGTGGACAAGGAAAGATCCAGTATTATCTCGGGTGAAAGAAACAGTGCAACGCGGATGTTTAATGGAACTAACAGGAACGGAGTTTGACCCCTTCAGGATAAGGAAAAAGGAATTAAGTGTACAGGATGGTTGTGTGCTTTGGGGGGCCCGAGTAATCATTCCCAGTGTGGGTAGAGCAGAAGTTTTGAAACAATTGCATCAATGCCACCCAGGAGTGTCTAGGATGAAAGCTTTGGGAAGAGGTTATGTGTGGTGGCACAAGTTAGATCAGGATGTGGAAAGGTTGGTAAAAACCTGTTGTACGTGCCAAGGGCATAGAAATGTTCCAGCTGTTGCCCCACTCCATCCTTGGAATTGGCCGGATAAACCATGGCAACGATTGCATGTGGATTATGCAGGACCGTTCATGGGAAAAATGTTTTTTGTTCTGATTGATGCGCATTCCAAATGGATGGATGTGTATCCAGTGAATTCAGCCACATCGGCTACCACCATCGAATGTTTAAGGAATAGCTTCAGTAACCATGGATTGCCCGAACTGATTGTATCAGATAATGCTACTTGTTTCCTTACTGCTGGATTCAAAGAGTTCTTGCAGAAAAATGGAGTACGGCATGTTACTTCTGCACCTTACCATGCCTCTAGTAATGGTTTAGTGGAACGGGCTGTCCAAATTGTTAAAACCATGCTAAAAAAAATGTGGATGGAACAATTGCAACGAAGTTGTCTCGAGTCTTATTCAGTTACAGGATCACTCCCCAGACCACCACAGGGCTCTCTCCAGCAGAAATGTTGTATGGATGAAAATTACGCTGTTCTATGGACTTTATACATCCTGATTTGACAAGGAAGATTCATGAACAACAACAAAAGCAAAACGTCTATCATGATAAAAAGGCCCGGGAGCGGAATTTTTGTGTTGTAGATCTAGTACTTACTCGGAACTTTACTTATGGACCAAAATGGATTCCAGGTCATATAGTGACTGTGACTGGACCACTTTCTTATAAAGTAATGTTGGGGGATGGGCGAGTGGTTCAACGGCATGTGGATCAAATTCATGCCCGACAGAAATTGGTTGTAAACATTTCAGAAGTGGGAATGGATAGTAAATTCCCTGATTTTGATATTCCTGAGAATTTGACACCTTAGTTGCTCAAGAGACTGAGGTAACAGGGACTGAGGACATTTCTAGTAATCCCTCTGAAGAATCTGTAACCACATGTTACAGTACAAAGTAAATGTGTTACTTTGTTACTACAATAGCAAATACCGCTACCATAAAAAACAGCTTTAAAGCGGATAGATGCAGCATAGTTCCCGTTAGACGCTGGGTAACGATGTAATACATAAAGGTCCACAAAATACATAGTCAAAACCCATCAAAATCTAATCATAACATGTACCAACCTGTCCAGAAGTTACCATTGCATCATCTTTGAAACCCTTGACTCCCGTAGCTGCTCCCAGCGCGGAAAAGTAACACTGATTATAATCATACCCGTCAACACTCCCGTTTTGGCCAGGATTTTCCCATTTTTCACACCCATCTCCTGTTGAAACCTCCAGGAACAAAATCGCGAACAGACCGAGCGGGAAACCCTGGAAACCCCCACGAACCAACCGTCAGGGACCGGAATGCATTCGCGAATGGAATTCTGCTTTCACCTCTTTGCTGATTAGACGTTTTTAGTCGTGGCAGTTTTTAAGATGGCCTTTATTTTTGTTCGTTCTTTGCAAGTGCCACTTGCAAACTTGCACACATTTAACAAGGGGAAAGTTAGGTTCCAGGTGTTTACCTGCCATTGTCCCGCTGTGTCTGCACAGGGTATGTGACCATGCTGATGAAGTATGGTGTCGCACCAAGTGCAATGATTGGGCAAACGTTTTTTGGTCCTACGCCTTTCACAGAAGATATATAATTATAAAGATACCAATGTATCACTTTTCTTATTGATTGCTATCAGGATGTTAAGAGACATCCAGCATGACAAAAAAACGTTTCTGGACAAGATTGCCTACTCAACCTTTAAGTACAAATACTAAGTATTTGTAAAATCGTTTCAGGGGAAAATCGTGACACTAACATGCATTCTCTCGCTAGCGGACCACAGTTCTTCTCTTTAGCGCCCCCAGTGGACTTTTGTGTCTCAAAACTGTAGCGTTATGTTCCTGATTTTGTGTTGCTGCAAAAAGTGTACAGAGGTATGTATTTCCTATCAGAACAGGTTAATTTTTTAGTTTTTTTTACAATGGTGAGTCTCATTAGATTATCATTACTGCAATGTGGTAATTGTGCTATAGTCCAACAGTTTCTACAATGAATACTTTGGATTAAGCTAATAATAATTTGGCAGGACAATGTGTGCAATTGTCACAAAAACGTCACTTGGAAAAATGAAATGGAAAACGTATTGGTCTACTGTATTAGCTGCATTTCATGAAAAATATAATTTCCTATTTTGTTCAGCTAAAGTAACATTAAAGTAACAGCATCAAAGTTTCATGCGATATGTGTCAGGAAAAAAGTGTTTGGCATATTCATATCTGAGCTCATATTTGAGAGGCTCAGTCATTAATAAATTGAGTCGGTTCCTGACAGCTTCTCAGTATATGAAGAGCTTTTCTCTTCCCCACAGCCAAGAGTTGTTTTTGATGTGATTTGTTGCATTTGTCTCCCTTTGCATACTTACTATGTAAAACTTAAATTTAATTGTACTTGTAATTGTACTGACTTCCTGTTTGAATTCTCGGTTTGCATAGTTCACATGACAGAACTAGACAGAAAGGCAGAGTGAGGGGCAGTTTGGCCTCTGTGAGTGACATCATGATGCTGCGTGACCTCAGAGGGCATCTTCCATGTCTATATTTAGCTGTTTGTGATGCTGCCTGATGAGAACACTGCCAGGGCCACGGGCTGAGCCGGCCGGCGTCTTACTGGTCCGAGGACCTCAAATGTTATTTCATTCTGTATTTTTTCTCTCCACACATGTGACCGACCACTGGCCTCTTTCTCTGCCAGCAACCAGTCCAGTGAGAAGCTAGACCAATACCTGTTTCTGATTGGTTAAATGAAGACGGGGTGGGGCTTGAAAGCAAAGCATAATTTTTGAAACAGTTTTTTGGAAACGGCTTTGACGCATGCTGACTAACACACAGAAATCTTAATATTTGTTGAAGAGGGGCGGTAATTTTACATTTCTATCAACCGACTAAATGACGTAATTAAAAGACATCTCTCCCGCATATGCTTGCCAAATTGACTCAGACGTTTGGAGTGATCAAACAGATGCTTTGTACCTAATTATGAGATGCGAAGACGAACAGAAGATGAATAGCCCTGTTGCTTTGACAACATAGCCGAGTCTTGTGTTGTCTGGCAGCCGTTTAATGTAATATTTTCTGCAGCATATATAAGCTCCAGAATGGCAGATGCTGGATTCAATTAGAAACAAATTACTCAATGGGCAGTGTGACACAAATCAAGTTATGGAAGATATATAGTTAAGTTTGTGTTTGATTTCCAGTGGAAAAACAAAGATTTACTTTTCACTCTGTCATGAATAGCTGTTCACTCTGTCATGTCATGAGTGCAGAAGGCCGTGCTGTGAGAAATAGGCTACCCTTTCTAGGGCCTTGGAAAGGAAAGGCAGGAGTTAGATGGTCTGTAGTTGCTGACCACTGAGGGGTCGAGTGTTGGTTTTTTGAGTAAAGGTGTTACCAGGGCTTGTTTAAATGAGGTGGGGACAGTACCAGTGGTGATGGAGGTGTTTATAATGTGTGCGAGTTGAGGCAGTAGAGACGGAGCCTGTGGCAGGTGGGAAGGGATCGGGTTGAGGGGACAGGTAGTAGGCAGGGTGGAAAGTAGAATTTGATACTTCAGTTTCCGAAAGGGGAGAGAAAGAAGGGAGTTGAGGATAGAAAGTGACAAGAGAGAGATCAGGGATGCGTTGAGCAGAGAATTGCCTGCTGATGGTCTCCACTTTATCAGTGAAGTTGGCAAAGTCAAATTCTTCAATTGTTTAATTGTTTGCAAAAACTATTAAAACATTTCTGTTCATTGAAATCAAATGGCCTAATCACATTGGCCTATATATATATATATATATAAATATTTAATCACAATCTGCAATAATTTTGCGGTAAAAATAATCAGAAATCAATTATTGAGGTAATACATACAGATCAGTGTTCAAAATGATTGTTTAATCTTGCCCTGATTCACAACGGTAAGCTTATAATAATGATTTATAATTTGTGCTGTCGGGTCACCCCATGCAGGAAATTTGAATTTTGGGGAGTACCTCTTTGCGTCATTACGTCAAGAAGCGATCATCTGTGGAATGTCATGTAAACATCTTAATTTATTATTTATCTGGGGAATCATCTGTTGTTAATTACAAAGTAACCTCACCCTCCGGAGAGCTAAAGTGTCAGCTTCGTGCTAAAGCAAAACTAATATCGATAGGGATTTTGAGAGTTGGCTCCGACATCTGAAAGGATTGCATTAACAGGTGAGACGTCACTATCGATCTATTCAGATGTATTACTTGTAGGACGTAAGGTAGGCAATATTTTCCATGTTATTTAGAGTGTTTGTCTACATCAGGCGCGATATCAAACGCTACAATTGATTCTATATTAGTGATGTTTTTAAATGTTTCGCGTTGTATCTAGTATATACACGGTCACGGTTACTGTCACGTTGATGTACAGAAGTTTTGTTTTAGTTTTGTGTAGTTTGTTTTTTATTTATGTTAATAAACTGCTCGTGGGTTCTTAACACTTGCCATCAGTGGACATTAATTACACTGGGCAATGTTTTATAAATCAGTTAAAAAAAAATTTTATCCTATGTGATGCCAGCAATATTGCTCCTCTGTACTTGTTTAGTTGTGGTGTAGATTAATTTTTACAAGTAAAATTACTTGTTGTTCTTGGTGTGAACCAGCCTTCTTATAAAGCCCCACCTGTAAAAATTACTGTAGCATGTGTTGTCGAGGAGTTTGCTGCTTTTAATAATAAACTACACCAATGTTCAATCAATTGTAAATAAATCTACAATATTATATGGATAAAAAGAAGCTAAATTAAATGCAAATATGAAGTTGAAGAGTAGCTTTACAGCTTGGGTACACTTAGCTATCTTACTTTACGCTGAGAGGTTAAATTTATAACTGTGAATATTTTACCAGCCAAAACTTACCAAGGCATATAATGGTGCTGTTTGGGAAGGGAGTGCATGCTTTAATAAGCACAGATTGTGAACTACCGTGACTGGAAAGCTGATTGGATTTTGTGATCGTAACATTCATAATATTTCGTCGTTTTGGGGCTGGACTGTGACCTTTATGACCTGCAAAATCTCTAAATGTTGTATTAGGAATTAACATGAGACATTGCATTGCATTACATTACATCAGACATGATAATGTAATACTGCTGCGTATGATTGCGAATGAAGTCTGGCATCAATTTAGGAAAGATTTGATATGGTTGACCCCAAAAGCTTTGTAAATGGATCTATAATAACTGTGGACATTGTGTAAGGTTCACCGTGAGGTCATCAACGGAGGGTTGTATTGCAACTCACTTTTTGAATCCGAACTGGGAAAGTACACACTATATTCAGAATTGTCATTTAATTATCAAAAGTAAAATTAAAATATCTTTTAAATAAGTAAATGTAACTTGTTGTACTTATAGATTTTGTTATTTTAGAAGATTTTTCAACCTGATCTCACAGGCATTCATAACTATTTTACTAGGTGGCTAATTCTTATGAATTTGTACGTTGTGAATCATACACAAACGTACGATTACTAGGAAAAAAATGATACTGAAGCCCCACCTCTAACCTTTCTCTAAAACTGACGTCACTTGCGTGAAAGAAAATCGATTTAAGCATGCACCTTTAGAAGAAGGTTTTACAGTCATGACAATTTATTCAAGTCATCCTAAACTTTTGAGAGGTAGTTTATGAACTTCAGACCTGGTATTTCAAAATGACTCTAAGCCTTTAAACCCACTCACAAAGACTCCATTCACCATCCACAAATATTGAATAGCCTGCCTGCAGGTTTTATAGTTAATTTCAATGTTATCATAGAATAATAGAATCATAAAGTCCCACATAAAGAAAAAAACGTTCAGGTTTATCCTCTGTTGTTCACCATGGGAGCCAGAGGGCTCTGTTCCACTTGCTTGCATTTGGACAATGCAAATATCCTAAAGGCACCTGATTTCCTTCATTTGGGTTAGAGTAATTGATCTGCTCCTTACAATGCTCACACTGGTTTTGTGAGTTAGCATGTTACTGTCAGGGCTGGAATGGGACGTTAATTTGGCCCTGGCATTTCTGACCAGCCTCGGCCCTCCACCATTTTTGTCGATGGGGGGGGTTGGTTGCGAGTGGTTGGTTGTGCTGCTGTAATTGCCTTTCCTGCCCACCGGGAACATGCCCGGTATCAGTGTTGGGTGTAACTAGTTACTAAGTCATTAGTTACTGTAATTTAATTACTTTTCCCTTGAAAAAGTAAAGTAAGGGATTACTCTTATTTTTTAATTAATTAATTACAGTTACTTCTGATGTAATTAAACTAAATACTTTGGGTAATATGTGTGTGCAATAGTGGAATTGACATCAAAATTCAAAGTCTAACTTTAGAATCCGTGCTTTAATGTATAATTCTCACATTTGTAATTAATAATAATACTTTATGTAGTTTAATATTATTTGATTGAATGAATTAAAAGAGCCGTTTCATGTCTATCCTTAAATCACTTAACTAATCAAGGTTGATGTAGGATATAGAAAGTAATTAGTAATAAGTAACTAAATACTTTTTGGAGAGAGTAATTTGTACAGTAATCTAATTACACTATTGGATATGTAATTAGTAACTAGTAATTAATTACTTTTTCAGAGTAACTTACCCAACACTGCCCGGTATGCCCGATGGCCAATCCAGCCCTGGTTACTGTATGTCATTGCTCGTTCCAGCAACAGTCACAATTTGGTGGACGTTGAGTAAAATATTTTTCAACACAGATTCCTTGAGATCTCAAGGTCATACACTGTAGTCTTACTCAACACACTGACCGGGGTGACCTTGAACATCCCTAAATGGAAACATCACTAAACAGTATACCGTACGGTCCCACAAATGACCAGCCAGCCATTGATTCCCGTTAGTAACAAGCAATAGGACTATGTGCACACACACACACACACACAGTGGCAGTTCGCTCAACTGCACATTCCATCACTTGCAGGCATGGCAAATGTGATACAGCCTCTCTGCGTCCCTTTTTCTTCTCAACATCATTCATGCAAGGCTTTTTAAAGCTAAACCTCACTCCTCATATGCGGTACTTCCATATATTTGCATATACTATGACAATCTATTTCTGTCTACAAAAGTATTTCAACATTATTAATTAAACCCTTGCTCTTTATATATTTCATCATAATGTTTCCAATAGTTAGAAATGAATGTTTATCATAATGTTTCATTGTCAAAAGCTGATCCTGCTGGCGACTTTCATAGCAGTCTGTTGGACTTGGCTGTAATGTTCACAGCAACATCCTCTCTCGTTTTTGGACGCTGGTGGACGGAGGTAATGAAAAATGACACTATATTGCCAGCACTTGGCTGGATGATAATTCCCAGCAATCCCACGCACTGGAAATCCAATGTGCTTGCCACTTGTAGGTCTCGGTACGAATGTGAGCACAGTGGCCGTGACAATGTCATGTGATGAACAGACACTATGTGTACTGCACGTACTACTAGGGTATGTGACAGGTCGTAGTGCGTCTCTGATGCAGTAATAGCTGACTGATATTTCAGCCCGTAGCTATTTTATGAAGTGGAAAATTTGTATGCATTTGTACAATGTAAATTAAGCAAAAACGTATGAATATTAGAAAAAGCAATGATGAAGCTCCATTCCCAATCTGCACGAATGTAGATTGTACTAAAACATGCGAATGAGATTACGTTATTAATGCGAATTAGCAGCGTCCTAAAATAATTACAAATATCTGTGAGATTGCATTGGATATTCATATTGACGTAATGACATTGGCCGAGCACATAGTTTTCATATTTCAACAATTACAGGTAAAATAAGCATTGTATTTTCAACAGTAGAAATGTGACATTTACATCATTTTGTCCCATGAATACAGTGGTTTACTTTTCACCTGATTTGTCAGAAAAAAACATTGAAACTAACACTGTTAAAACAAAAAACAAATGGTCATATTATTGCTATAAGGGGAGAAAACCCTTCCAATGTCTTATAAAAGTTTAAGTCAAGGTACAGTAGCTGTATGGAATTATGGAGCAAATTCCTCTGTCACTGGGTAACAAACGTTCTTGCAAATAAATGTTCTTAGGAGGTTGTTAGCCATACACTCCTAAAAGTAAGTGTGCTTCATGATTCCATAGAAGAACTGCTTTTGACTAAATGTTTCCACAAGGAGCCTTTAACATCCAAACTTAGAAACCTTTCTGTTTCAAAAAATGGTTTGAGAAGGTAGTGGAAAAGGGTTCAGTAGACTAAAAAAAGGAAGACATGGTTGTATCAAGAACATTTTATCTTTTAAAGGTACCAAAAATGGTTCTTTTATAGCATTGCTGTGTAGAACCTTACGTAGTTAGTAGCCGCTTTCGCACAGGATAATTTCTGAGTCACAGAACCAGTAAAGAGGGCTGTCATCCGTGAAATATGTTTTCTCTCAGGCCATTTTCTTAGTTGCATGTGCACTGGCATTTGGACCATTAGGAAGTGGTCCAAATTGCCCTAACCGGTGCGTTTGAAAAACATAAACAACTGAAGGATGCTGTGATCAGAGCTGTGTGTTTGTTGTCTGTGGGTTTCATGATAACGGAGATGTCATGTAGACATATAAAGTATGTTGTGATTGAAAGCGCAAAGAGGAGGAAACGAGGAGGAGGAAATCCCCTTTTATGAGATGAAATCTCCTATGTCAGTTTCAAGTGTAGAGAAAAAATGCTAATGCCGCTAACGTTAGCTTTGTGTATGTTTATGTCTTATTACAGTTTAAAACACTGTTCTGTGACATGCGTTCAGACATTCAACCCGCTTGTGTCGCTGGTAGTTCCTTTTTTCTGAGTTAGGATACACCCTGCTCTGGAGCTTACTTTGTCCCTCCAAACGGCGTTCCTGAACTAAAACATTTCTCAGTTCCTGTGATGTAAATCAGAGCCGTTGAGAGAGTTGCATCAACTCCGTTGACTCCAATGCAACCGTTTTTTCACAGCAATGGCGGTCATGGAGCCTCTCAATAGTTCCCGGAAGTTTCATTTAATGAATAAAAAATGAAAGAAATAAAGCATTTAAAAGAGAAAACATAACTTCTTGGAACTATCTGAAGGCTCCATGAATCACGTGACACGCACATTTTTTTAACTTCAGTTGTCGCGACTCTCTCTCTCAACGGCTCTGATGTAAATGTGACAAAAACCGGGTATTCCAGCAAATCTTAAGTAACTACAGAAACGTTCCTTCAGTGTGAAGGCCAATGTGATAGTTTCAAAAGGAACATGTGGATGAACTGTGTAACATCCACAGAATCTTTTGGTTCTTTGTAGTGGAAAAACAGACTTTTACAGACTAAGAAGGTAGAAAGAAATGGTTTTTTTAGGAACATTAGACTGAAATGTTGTTTAGGTGCCCAAAAATGTTTATTAAGAGGCATCGCTAACCCTAATTACCTTCATTTTTAAGAATGTAGAAGCTGGCAGGCCAAATTATAGATGAATGCCGACATGCACGATATGCTTTGACGGTTTATGTGATATGCCCATTCTACTAAAGTTAATCCAGTTGAGAGTCACTCTTGTTTTTGCTGTCCTACACTATCTATTCATACTGTATACAGATTGCTGTGGTCATTCAGGTTTAATTTTAGAATTGCGATGTGTGATATTGATTTAGCGTATCTTTGTCCAACAAGTGCAATATGTCTTTCTTAACATCTGTAGATACATGTTTACAGTCAGCCTGATGTCTTCTCTCACATGTCACCTCCATGCAAGAGTCCGTCGCACTTGCCCTTTCAGCACATGACCTTTCTATTTTCAAGCCCTCCTGCTGGGAGGTCAAAGTTTGCCCTTCCAATCATTATAACAGAGTGTGGACTCCCAGTATATAAATCCAGCGATGTAGAAGTACCCAAGATGATGTATGAGGGCGGCTGCAATTCAGAAGAACATGGGTGTCTCTGGCTCTGTTCTGTGATTTATGGGAGTGCTCGCTTTGCTGCATTCCTGCATGCTGGGAGATAGGGGCGTCACAGAATCAACCTAATTGTTACAGCATATAACAAACCTATGAGGAGACCACAAAAAAAAAACAGAGCAAAGTAAACATTTATTATTCTGACCTTGATTTAATCTTACAGTAATACATCAAGAAATATAAATTGCCTTGATGCCCTACACTCAAAAATGTTTTTGTTGAATTAAAAATGCTGCGTCAAGTGGTTCCACGCAACAATATTAAGTAATTTGAACAAATAACACTTAAGTTGTATGAACAAAATAAATTGAAGTAATGTTGATGTGACGAGGAAGGCGTGACGAGAGCCGTGGGAGGAAGAAGAGAGACCGGGACGCAATTGATAATGAGTGTCAGCTGGGCGTCATTCCGGCCTCGTATCTCTGACGGAGGAGCGGAAGCATAAAAGGACGAATGGCAGGAGAATACGGCGAGAGAGGACCGGGCCCGGAAATGTTAAGTTTTGTTTACGTTTGTGTGGCCGGCAGTCGTCCGTGAGGGGCTGCCGGCCTGTTTTAATGGTGTTTATTTATTTTTGATTAATTATGTTTAAATGTTTGCCGGTTCCCACCTCCTTCCTTCCCTTCTATTGAACTGTATTACAGTTGACAACTTTTTTTGAGTAAATCCAAACCATTCCGATTGTACCAGTAATTTTAAGTAAATTGAACTCAATATTTATCCTTCTCAATGCTACTTTTTGTTGTCATACATAAATTATATACAGACTTACTGCATACTTACTGCATGTAAGTCAAAACACAATGAGCAAATCAGATGAGAGGCATCTCAGTACTGGTATTAGCACAGTTAAAGCTCATTTAATGATGCAATCATGGGCGTGCTTTAACCTCTGACAGACTATATGCACCACTCTTCTAAACAATGGTAACTCTAAAACTAAAAAATACAACAAACTCTTTTAAACCTCAAAGATAAATGAACATTAAGCACAAACAAGTCTTTATCTTTACTGAAAAACACTTAAAGTAACATTAAATTTCAAAATGTACTGCCTAAATGCAGTCTTACACAAAGCATGCTGGGAACTGAAAATCCCCCTCAACCAGTCATGTTGAATGAACTTGTTTATATTAAGTAAACTCAACAATTTTGCGTTCTACTCAACAATGTTAAGTTGTCCAGTCAGCTCTGCCTTCACGCAATGACGCTGTACAGGGGAGGGGGCGTGGCCAGCTCGAAATGCATTTTCAAGTCCACATTGAATTTTGCAACCCCCAACGCGCTGTGTGTAAATGAAAATGCAATCGCAAATGTTCAACCTGTTAATGTTAATGCATTTAGGGAAAATAACATTAGAATTTTCATTTTGCTACAGTTTTGCTTGACTATCTTAAACATATATAATCAATCTGGGGAATGCATTTTCTTTTTCAAATGCAACTTAAAGAGCGTTAAAAATATCCATTTAAATAACATATTAAAACTAGTGTAGGAACTGACAAATGTAATTGATATAATTTAATTTTTATTTTCATTTTGCACTTAATGTTGCACATATGTTATTTCAAATGTATATTTAAATACACAATTGCATTGTTATTTTACATACTGCATTGCCATTTTGCGGATTGCATTTCAAATTGAAAATAGCAACCAATATGCTTCCATAGAAACTAACCAATGTGTGTTGTCTAGCATTTGCTATTTGCATTTTATTTACGCATATGTTGCAAGAAAAGTAATCAACTTTGATACCTGTTGATGTTGGAAGAGAAGGGTTCAAGGTTTGATACTAAGAAATAAGTTTATTTTCCATTTACACTTTTTATGCTTGATGCTCCACCCATTGAATTCAAATGGTCCATCAAACACAGATAATCAACTAGAATAAGAAGAAATTTATTTATAATAGTTTAACAAATATTTACCCAGCCTAGAATGTGGTTAAATTAGGTTACCATATCATCAATATCCTTCTGAAACCTTGGATGCCCAAATTCCCTTGGAAATGGATTAAATACTGTGTTGTCAACGAAGACTAATAACAATGATTTATGGCAAAAATTGCTAAATTTGGAGATACAAGGTTTCAGAAGGACAGCAGTGATATGTGACACTGGCTGTGAAAATTCAGCTAAAGTTTTTTTTTGTGATATACTGTTTTATATATAATTATTCTCATTATGTAAAAAAACATTCTGAAAAAGCTTCATATCTGTACTTTTGATGGACTAAGGCAATGTCAAAGATTCAGTAATGATGTTAAGATTAAAAATATATATATTTGTGTTGTTTGTTACATTCTCCTTCTAAACTCCTTACTTTTTAACAGCTACATTATTTTTGTTGAAAAATGTCTCAAGTCTTGGTCTGTCTTCTGGTCAAGTCTATAACTTGCATTTTATATACTGTGTTTTCAACACATTACACTCTTAAAAACAATGGCGCTTCAAAAGGTTCTTTGATGCCATAGAAGAACCTTTTGGTTCTATAAAGAACCTTTAACATTCGAAGAACCTTTCCTTTTCAAAAAAGGTTCTTTGTGGTGAAAAAAGATTATAAAAACGTAAGAAAGAGATGGTTCTTTGTGGAACCAAAAATGGTTCTTCCATGGCATCTCTGTGAAGAACCTTTTAAGCACCTTTATTTTAAGAGTGTATGAACTGCTGAAGTGTTATTTATGGGAAATAAACATTTAAAGACTTTTTTTTTCAACAGAAAAATGAAAGCATACAGGTTTAAAAAAGTGTGTTGGTAATGACAAAAGTTTGCATTTCAGTTGAACTTATTCTTTTCTTGGTGTTGTGTTGTCAGTATCCTGCTGAAAAATATCCTCCAAAGCTTCTGTTATTTCAGCCAGCCAAAGCAGGTTCTTTATCAGTTTCTTTTTAAGTTTTTTGCAGCATGCAGTTTCTGCTGATGAAAAGCTACCTCACAGCATGATGTTTCTACCAACGCACATCACGGTAAGTATGCCGTATTTTGTGTGGGGGGTGAACCATATTTCGCTTTGAATTTTGGCCCCTGTCGAAAGAACTCTCAGTGGAAAATGTAACTAAAGAATTGCCTAGTGAAGAGATGTATTAAAAAGACTTGCAAAGTAAATTATACAACTCTTCCTTGATCTTCTAAGATAAAAGAGTTTGACGTATTACGAAAATATTGTGTGAAAAATACAAGCAGCTCATTCTTCCTGCAAAAACACTTTTGCAGCTGTCTGGGATGACATTCTGAGTATAAAAACATGAGAGCCACTGATTACTGTACAACAACACAGACGTAATGTAGACGCAAGAAAGATGTAGAAAGATACTCAACACCAACAACTAACAGTATGTAAAATTTGAAAATGTATTAAACTCTGATCCGTCTGAAGGATCATTAGCCACACGACGGATCATGTCATATGATCATACGTGTCTGAGCTTCACATATTGGTCCGTTTGTGAACGCATTCTGGGGGGGTATCAGGTTTGTGTTGTCGCCCTCTGTCCATTTACGATCGATTTACATTCCCGCCTTCGCCCGTCTGCATTGCCTCTTTCCATTAGTGATCACTTTACATCCCCACCCTCGTCGGACGTCCTTGACTTCGAGCCCCTAAACCCCCGGGCCCATGTGCACCTGCATACCCAGACGCAGTGTTGGGTGTAACTAGTTACTAAGTAATTAGTTACTGTATTTTAATTATTTTCCCTTAAAAAAGTAAAGTATGGGATTACTCTTATTTTTTTCTGTAATTTAATTAGTTACTTCGGATGTAATTTAACTAAATACTGTAATTTATACAATAGTGGAATTGACATTAAAATTCAAAGTCTAACTTTAAAATACATGCATTAATGTATCTTTCTCACATTTGTAATACTTTAGTTGGTTAATAAGAGTACTTTAATTTTATATTATTTATTTGAATGAATTAAAAGTGCCGTTTAATGTCTATCCTTGAATCACTTGAATAATCAAGGTTGATATAGGATATAGAAAGTAATTAGTAATAAGTAATAAGTAATTAAATACTGTTTGGAAAGAGTAATTTGAACAGTAGTCTAATTACACTATTGAATATGTATTTACTAACTAGTAATTAATTACTTTTTCAGAGTAACTTACCCAACGCTGCCCAGACGCTACGCCACTGGTTGACCTTAAAAACACAACACCAAAACAAGTCTTCAACTCAACTCTTAATAAACTAAATTATGACTTTATGTAACACTAAGTGGAACTTTAGGAAAATTTCAACAATAGAACAATTTTATGATATGACCTTTAATGTTTGGTCTATCTCATGCCATTATGAATTCCAGTATAAATGTATAGGGATCCTATGTACAACGTTATATGTAGGTTAAAAGAAAAAAAATCCTGTATATAATGTATCAATAATAAACAAAACATATATAAACGAATAAGCACAACTACACGACATAAAATTAAAAATTAAAATCAAAATCCTTGCTGAAACAGTTTGGATATGGATGTTGTAATATGCTTATTTTGTGGAGCTGATTAATCTCATTTAAATAAAATGTGGTTGAATGATCTTATTGTTCATCTGCCTCTATCCTGACATTTTGTACTATAATTAGATTTTTTTGGATCAATTCCTTCTACTCAGTTCTTTTAAAAACATTACAGTAGTAATGTAGTAGTGCATTGTCAATATCCTGCAATGTTAGTTTTTTCATCATATTTTTTCTCGGCTTTGTTTTATTAAAATTATTTCATAATGAATGTTTTTATCATCTCTTTGCGATCATTCAAATCCAAACAAACATTTCTGTCAGTAATTATATAGGCAGGAATAAATAGAAAGTTTAATGTGAAATATGAAATGAACTATTAGAATAACGATTCGAACACTGAAATACACAAGTGTACATAAATAATCATGTACTGTACTAACTATAATAAAATTGTTTGTTATAAAGACTTGGACGATATTTATCAACAGATGCTGTTTTCATGCAAGGATCTTCAATAACCTCTCAGTCTCGGTTCTCTGAATCCCTGCAGAGTTATCATTTATACAATCAGTGTGCAGACATCTGCTCTGCTCAATGAAGGTCAAAAAATGTGTAATATTTAGCCATGAAATTTGTGGCATAGCAAGTCATTTAGCAGATCATTTTCCATACTAAGGTTGTTTAGTGAAACGCCTCTTGGGCATCCTGAGGTTAAGTGCCATGCCCAAGGCAAGAATGAAGAATGATGATAGCCCATAGCTGATCTCAGCACCATCTTACAGACTCAGGCACCTGCCAAGACTGATAGCACAACTTCTTGGAGAAAAAAATTATGTCATCACTTATTCACCCTCTATTCAAAATCTACATATGACAAAAATAGATTTTATGTTCATATAATGGCATACAATGTGGTTCAATGATGTTTGGTTACCAACGTTCTTCAAAATATCTTCTTTTGTGTTCTGCAGAAGAAAGTTAGGAATCACATTAGGGTGACATTTTGTACTCTATATAAGTACAGTAGGCTATATATAGTAAGTCTATATTTGACTTTACAGTAGTACCATATCCCACTCCAATTAGAAAAACTATGACAGTAACATAAAGCATTTATTTTAAAAGTCATAAGAAAGTCACATCCCATTTGGGATCCACAGAGCTGGAAAACGTTCATGTGCTTGTTGTGAAAATAATAATATTCTTCTTTACACGGTTCAGCATTTCACATGTATTGTTTTCAGTGACACTTAAGAAAAACACAGGCTGAGACAGTTCACTGGAAAAGACGAACATTTTTTATTGACTTCTATATCTACCAACAATCCAATTACTCCCAGAGTTATCTGTTCTCTCTAAAAATCCTTCTTAGCCACAGACATCTTTGATGACATAAAAGACATGTTACAACTCAATCTGTGTACCACATAATTGAATCTATTATTGATCTCTAAACAAACCTTTTTCTTCAAAGGACAAACTCAATAAATGATTCCCTAAAGGCTCACAGTGAATCTGCACTGCTGTTCTTTCTGTAGTCCAGCACTCGGAATTTGACAAGGAAATCTTCCCATTGTTCTTTTTCCTTTAAAACAAAACAAATCTGACCCAGCTGAAGTCACGCAGACAGTGATCAAAGTATCTTCAGTGCCGAATAAAAATTCTATCTTCCGTTACACAGCGACTCATGTCGCTCCAAACCAGCACGACTTTCTGTCTGCAGTGGAGTGCAAAAGACGCTTAGCAGCAAGAGTGTCACTGCTCATTGTTGGCACATAACGATGTTGAATAATGAGGATACATAATTTACATCCATTCATTTAGCCGAAGTTTTGTCCAAAACAAATTAAAACGATGAAAAGGATAAGGGACTTCACACCAGAAGGACAAAGAAAATACGAGAAGCCAAGTTATAATTTTATTGAAAAGCTTTCTTTCAGTTTTAAGACACTTTTTTATTACTCTAATGAATAGACAAAAATGTGTCTATCCTTTAATAATGTTTTTGTTTAGAAGAGTCATGCAAGCACATTTACAAACACTTTATTATATAGCCTACAGTAAGCTGGCTTTATAATAAATAAATATCCTACTGTAGGTACAGTCCCTAAAAACATATTTCCCCTTTATTTAAATATTTTAAAGATACATTAAAAATCTATAGGCATGTTGTGTAGTTGTGTGTTTGCATGTAAACTGAAGTTCAGCTCTGAAATCAATTTTATTACGTCCCCGCCAGTCTAGGGTTGGCACGGTCCGTAACAATTTTAACAAAATTACAAATAAAATTTAATTATGACCGGCAGTGCCCCTCTTCTCCTGTTCCAGCTTAAAAGAACCACAACAACAACAAAGTTCTAGGCATAACGCAAGTTATTTATTCTCTCCGTTGTGAGTAGTAAAACAATCAAAGAATATTCAGAAGGGGATTTAGCCAAAACAACAAACCAAAATCAAACTACCTATGTTTTAAGTGAATTAAATACCCTAACAAAAAATATCTCAAAGAAACTACAAACAACTTCCCTAGCTAACATACCCAGGAGAAAACAGAAAATAAAAAGGCAATCCCCGACAGCTTCAAAACATAAAAGTAATCATTTAACAAGGAAGACTTAATGGTCTGAATCAAAGAACATCGTTCAGCACAACAAAACAAGAATATAATTGGAACTACTCACACAAGTACAACAGCAACCCAACACTTTTAACACGTGCTGTCGTAGACTAACACAGTTTTAACAACATGATGCAATAAGTGGTTGTCTGGAACAGGGGACAGAGGTTGACCCGGTGTTCTGCCAATTTATGCATCCCTATCAAATTTTGCTACCTCCATACAAAACAGGACTAACCCCTCCCCCAACCCAACCCTTACACCTAAATAACCCCTCCCCCAACCCAATCACAACACGAGGGTAGCACAAATTTATGGGTAGCATAAATTGGCAGAACACCGGCACAACACCCGTTGCGGAGCTTCACGACGCGCACTCTACAGAAGCTCCCCCACACTGTTAGGCCATCCACCATTTAAACTCTCCTGCTCAACACGCCATCCCTCGCAGCTGATCCAAATCAAGCGCTGCAGGAGAGAGAGAGAGAGAGAGAGAGAGAGAGAGAGAGAGAGAGAGAGAGAAAACTGCGCACCACACAACATGAACACAGTTAATTACACAAATTTACGCCCCAGGACGTAACAATGTGAAAAGGTTTCACTAAAAATGACACAAGACATGTGAAAAAACGTATTAAGTCAAGACCTAGGGGAATAACTGATATAGTCAAAAACAAGAGAGGATCAACAAAATATTGATAAATAATAAAATATAAATAACTGATAAGATTGTAATCAATGTATGTTTTATTTCCCTATGCTCTGTTTGTTTATTTATTGTTTATTAGAATAAAACCCATTTTCCCTTGTTCTTTGTTGTGTGCTTTTTTGTCCAATAAATATAACCAAGTTTAAAGTTTTCTGCATTTTGTAACACACCCATTTTGGCCACTATTGGTCTACTGTATGTAAATACTACATACAGTAGTTTGATTTCTCTACCATGCTTTATTAAAGGGACAGTTCACCCAAAAATGAAAATTCTGTTGTTGTTGTTTTTTACTCATACTCGAGTTGTTCCAAATCATTTCTTTGTTCTGATGAACACAGATAAAGATCTTTGGTAGAATGCTTGTAACCAAAACTATACTAAACTACTAAACTAGTAGGGAAATTACAATGGTAGTCAATGGTGCCCCAGAACTGTTTGCTTTCCTGCATTCTTCAAAATATCTTCTTCAGCATTCAACAGAACAAAGATATTTACAAATACTTTTTTCCTACATGGTAGTCAATGGTGGCCAAGAACTGCTTGGTCACAGGCATTCTTCCAAATATTCGTGTTCATCAGAACAAAGAACTGTACACAGGTCTGGGACAGCTTGAGGGTGAGAAGTTATTTTATTGTTCCTATAAAAACAATAGGCATAGTGTTCCTGAAGTTTAGGCAAGCATCCTACAAACACTCCATGGGTTGTGGGCCAACTGTCATATTGAAACATTAGTAGTGTTTGAAATGTATTATACCCTATTGTATTAAAGAAAAACGTTTTTGTATAAATCAGCTGTCAAAAAAGCCCATCTGAATTCTTTATCTCTTTCTAGTGTCCCAGCAGAGTATAAAGCATCCGTCAGTGAGAATACACTGTGCTTAAATTGGGAAGCGTGCTGTGGCCGGACACCCCACAGGACCGGTTAAGTATAGCCCCCTTCATCATGAGATCCCGTCGGGATGACACACCCAGTATGTTCAGAATCAGTCTTTCTCATTATCTTAATTATGAGTAAAAGTGTGGCACTGATGTGGCATCAGCAGACAGGTATTTTACAAGCTCATTACGTTTAGATGGGAATCCATTGGGGCGTCCAGTATCTATTATAGACTCTGAATTTCCAGGCTCCAATCAATTACTGGTACAAATCAGTTAAATAGGCTCTGCATGAGTGCTCTCAAGTAGGTGCAAGACACCCTGAAACAATCAATAAAGAATCCAATAAAGCAATTCATTCCACTCGTCCAAAGAGCCTTGTACCCTGCTCTGTGTCTTTTATTCACAAACATAAAGTGATACTTTCACGGTTTTATTGCAGCATATAAATGCATTTGAATTATTAACCTGGGCGATACATCTTAATCTAATTATTTTCTTAGATAAAAAGAAACAGGAAACGGATTGGACTGTTTTTACTGTGATCATGCTAACGCTGACAGCTCATACGCAATAGTATCTGTTCTTGCAGTTTAACACAAATGTTTTCTTTTTTTTTAAGGTAATTGACCATTTTGGTATGTCACTCTTCAGTGCTGAAAATGCCTCTGGTTGGGGACATGATTTTAAACCATAGATGTAGGGCTGCCTGATAAGAGGTACAATTTAAATCATTTTGCTCATAATAAATCATCACGATTATTCTGTCAGATTTTCATCTCTTTTTTTTAACTTCAGCATATTTACAGTATATACTTGAAATTCTGTGACCCTGTTCAAAGCATACTATTATTTTCAAACTCTGCCACAAATATAAAAATGTGACCTTATCATGATTATGTTTTGTGCTTGCTATTGCTAGCACATTAATATTGATTAATCGTGTGGCCCTATAGACTATATGGATAAAAGATGAAAATCCTCTGCATTTTGAGAACGCCACAAATTCACTCTCTGGACTCTGTCCCCTCACATCCCCTCTATTTCCAGTCCTGTAACTGGTAAAAAAAGAGGCTGCTTATAATGTATCAATATACTGTCGGTATAACCAGATCACACTAGTTTTATGCCATTTTTTTATTTCTGTTAACAAACCATAGACCCATTATATTAATAAACTATCAAGTTTAAACTGAAAATTATTTCATTATTTACTCATTACAAACCTGTGTGACTTTCTTCCTCCTGCAGAACACAAAAGAAGATGTATTTTAAAGAATGTTGGTAACCAAACAACATCGAACCCCACTGACTTCCATTGTATGAACACAAAACCACTTAGAAATTTCCACAGAAGAGTCACATACAGGGTTTGAATGACATGAGGATGAATAAATGACAGATTTTTTATTTTCGGGTGAACTGTACCTTTTCAGGTCTTAATCTGCATGACATTGAAGCCAAAGTGATTCTCTATGCAGATAATCTGGTAGTGCTCTTCCACTACAACTCCGTATTACATTGTCTTCCAAAACCTAGAAGTTTGCATGTATATATTTAGCAGACACTTTAATCCAAAACTTAACCTATAATACAGCACACCTACCTAGGGCTTATCATTACAGCATCAGGAAACTTCAACATGGCAGCATGCATGCATTGAAAGAAAAAGCCTGCAGTATGGTGCAAACCAATCTGACAGTGTGATCCTATCGCTCTTTACTGAAGTGAAAGATGGGTTTCAGCTGGATATACAAATAATCCATCCACCACAGCATTTTGCAGGAACATCCTTGTAAATGTCAAAAGAACGCTGAAGAGCAAAACTGAGCAGGTATAAACTTTTAATCTCTGTGTCCAAAAAAAGTGACCTGACCTTCTGAAATTGCAAAAGAAGCACGCACAGCATTTTTCAATGGAATGCGCTAGAGAAAGTGCCCCCGCAGCTAACCGGTCAGTAAGAGTCTCAAAGCTAGACTCTGATCAGTCACAAACATTCAGCATATCATAAAACACCTAGAACACTGGTGCAAAAACAAAACACAATGTAGATTACAATGTGAAGATTCTTAAACAAAGAGAACAAATTGGCTGAATATCTCATTCTCAAAGATACCACACTGTAAACAAAATATCTGTAAAAAAGCCTGGAATTTTCTGTCAGCTGGAGCAACAGAAATATATCGCAAAATAAAATATTTTTTTCTGTAAAATTACAGGATTTAAGGATATACGTAAATATATATTGTTTTCCCCATTTTTTCTTGTAAATTTGCTGTCTTTTTCTGTAATTTTACAGTTATAAAAAATGCAATTTTCTGGCAGTTGGGGCACCATAAATAAACTGTAAAATGATGTTTATTTTCTTGTAAATGTTTTGATCGTTTTTTAGAAACAATAGCAGACAATTCTGTTGTAGAAAAAAGAAAACAAACAAAAAAAATCTGTATGGTAGTTGCACATATATTGTGAAAGAAACATCTAAAAATTGAAGGATGGTTAAAATATATATATATAAATATATATTTTATATTGCATAGGAGAAATGACCCACTTCTTTATTGTTATCTTACCCAATTCTTACAACAATAACATTATAGAGTCTTAACAAAAAATAGCCTAACAGCTTCGCCTACAATAGTCTGCCAACATTTCTTGCACAAAGGAACAAAGTGGGCCTCAAATCCATTAATTACTGCTATTATCTCATATGACGAGAATATGAGAGCCATCGTTTATCATGTTCTCCGAATGGCACTAAAACAGCGTTTAATCTCAGTCAGCTGTCAGGCTGCGGTCAATGAGCTCTTATGACAGTAGTGGGCAGCTGATTGGATCAACAGAGCGAGAAGTAATGTCTGCTATAAAGAGGATGATGGTAGGTTTGAAGGCGGCCATCACATGATTGCATCACGCACGTTCGGTTGGTGAGGATTCCCCCCAAAGGGAGCTCCTATCCTTGATTATTTGTGACAATTCGGTCTGACTCAGTACTTGAACGCCTCACAGAACTGAAGGTATAAATAAAATGAATCTGATGTATAATCAGCGAGTCAAAGTCTGATCTGACGTGCCTAAAAACAATACAAATGAATTTTGACGTACTGAATTGGAGTTGAATAATGCTCTGCCCACAATCTCACGAAAGCTCATTGACAGTTGGTAAACCATGGAAACAGACCACAGAACGACTCTTTTTACGTTAGAGCTGTTGTGCGGAGCGAATTCTGGATTCAAGACTGGTACTTTGAAATTTGGAACTTCTCCGACGTCATATTTGGAATAATGTCTGGAACACTACTTGAAGTTGGACGTTCGACCTGTGAATCCAGAGCAGATTGTTCAACCCCGATGTCACTAGGATGCTTCAAGTGAGATTAGCATGAAGCCACCTTATGTCATCGTTTCGTCACCCTCAAGTCAATTCCAACCTGTGACTTTCTTTCTTCTGCAGAACTCAAAAGAAGATATTTTGAAGAATTTCGGTAACCAAACAATGGTGGTACCCATTGACACAAAACCAATTGGTACCGCTGTTTGGTTACCATCATTCTTCAAAATATCTTCTTTTGTTTTTTGCAGAAGAAAGAAAGTCATACAGGTTTGAAATGACAAATTTCAAATATATATATATCATAATAATTTCAAATTTTAACCAATAACAATGAAGCGGATGTCACAGTATTATCAAGCGGTAGATAAACAGATGCTCCTACCCACAATAGAAACACATTGATAATGCATTGTATGATAATGCAAAACTCATTGCAGTTCAGACCCAATTAATATGTTAAAACAGACCTGCGGGAAGGGGAGGGGCCAGACCAAGGAATCTAACCACCTGCAAAGTCAAAAGTTACTTTTACAACATTGATGAATTTGTTTAATTAAACTTCCATTTACATCTGAATAGATTGAAATAAGCCCAGTTCTTACCATGACTTTGCTGAAATTTGGACATTAATTCAAGTCAAACCTCTAAACATGAGCTTCCCAGACATTATTGATTCTTCCTTGATTCTCTACAACTGTTGGATTGTCTTTCCATCCTTAATATAGCCTGTTACGGTACACATGATCTCCAGTCCCTCTGAAAAACAAGAAGCCTTTATTCTGTTGTGGTGGTGTAGTGGTGAGAAATGGCTCCATTTATCAAGAAAGAGGCTAATGAAGCCTCGCCCAAGCAGACCCCTGGGAGGAGATGGCATGCCCTAAGGTCACAACTGCAAGGTGAGCCTCCATTTTTTTTCATCATGAGCACTTCATCATGCCGGTCTGGGAAGGTCGATCAATAGACTGCAGAAGCATGAAACAAAGTGCTAACATATACAGACATATGCATTCCCTGCCTCATAAGGTATGGTAGGTTTGTGCAGTCTGTGTTTGATTTGGGTGGAATTAGGGGGGCGGCATAATTTTCATCCTTGTGTGTAACTCATGGGATTCAGGGTGCACAAAATGTATCGGTCCACCTGGAAATGAATCAGATATGGGACAGCAATCATTCACTGAGAGTCAGCTTAAAATAATAAGGCAAGCTATCACAAGCAAGTTTTTTTGTTAACTCAACAAACAGAGACTGAAGTCCACCCAACTTATGTTAAAGTCATAAGTCACAACATAGTCAAGTTTACCTAATGAACAACAAAACAAAATATTTTTTGTTGGCGGAACATAAATAGAGAATATAGATTGGTTATTTATAAATAAACAAATGTATTTGTCTCTTACTACGATTGTAAATGTTTTCTCCCTCAGATAGACCAAAACTTTGATCAAATAACTGTTTGTGTTGAGTGAAATTTTACCATCTGTGCCGTCGTATCATGCACTTACACCTCAACATTGAACACACAAACCTCAACCATGGTAACAATAAAAAACCACCATTTATTTAAAAAAAACTCTAAACACAACAGATAACTAACAGTAACGGTGATATTGAAGCATATATTAAGACAGCAATAACTAAAACACTAATCTTTAAAAGAAAAACAAATAAGAAACACGGAATTGAACACGTGCAATGCATCTTGGGAACTTTCAAACTCTTGCAATATTGGTTGTTCAGAATACTCCGTTTTGTAAGTTGGGCAAACNCTTGCGTCTTTTAGAGCGTTTGTACAGAGCTGCCGCTCCTCCGAGTAAAATGTCCAGTAAGACGTCTGAATTTTCAAAATTAGGGAAAAGATTGATAGAAGGGCATTGCTTAATGTTAAGCAATTCGTCCCTGGTAAAAGTGATTAAAGAAGAGTAGCTTAAAACAGGAAAAACAAACAAAAAAGACATAAGTACTAGAGCACATATTTGGAATAATGTCTGGAACACTACTTGAAGTTGGACGTTCGACCTGTGAATCCAGAGCAGATTGTTCAACCCCGATGTCACTAGGATGCTTCAAGTGAGATTAGCATGAAGCCACCTTATGTCATCGTTTCGTCACCCTCAAGTCAATTCCAACCTGTGACTTTCTTTCTTCTGCAGAACTCAAAAGAAGATATTTTGAAGAATTTCGGTAACCAAACAATGGTGGTACCCATTGACACAAAACCAATTGGTACCGCTGTTTGGTTACCATCATTCTTCAAAATATCTTCTTTTGTTTTTTGCAGAAGAAAGAAAGTCATACAGGTTTGAAATGACAAATTTCAAATATATATATATCATAATAATTTCAAATTTTAACCAATAACAATGAAGCGGATGTCACAGTATTATCAAGCGGTAGATAAACAGATGCTCCTACCCACAATAGAAACACATTGATAATGCATTGTATGATAATGCAAAACTCATTGCAGTTCAGACCCAATTAATATGTTATAACAGACCTGCGGGAAGGGGAGGGGCCAGACCAAGGAATCTAACCACCTGCAAAGTCAAAAGTTACTTTTACAACATTGATGAATTTGTTTAATTAAACTTCCATTTACATCTGAATAGATTGAAATAAGCCCAGTTCTTACCATGACTTTGCTGAAATTTGGACATTAATTCAAGTCAAACCTCTAAACATGAGCTTCCCAGACATTATTGATTCTTCCTTGATTCTCTACAACTGTTGGATTGTCTTTCCATCCTTAATATAGCCTGTTACGGTACACATGATCTCCAGTCCCTCTGAAAAACAAGAAGCCTTTATTCTGTTGTGGTGGTGTAGTGGTGAGAAATGGCTCCATTTATCAAGAAAGAGGCTAATGAAGCCTCGCCCAAGCAGACCCCTGGGAGGAGATGGCATGCCCTAAGGTCACAACTGCAAGGTGAGCCTCCATTTTTTTTCATCATGAGCACTTCATCATGCCGGTCTGGGGAGGTCGATCAATAGACTGCAGAAGCATGAAACAAAGTGCTAACATATACAGACATATGCATTCCCTGCCTCATAAGGTATGGTAGGTTTGTGCAGTCTGTGTTTGATTTGGGTGGAATTAGGGGGGCGGCATAATTTTCATCCTTGTGTGTAACTCATGGGATTCAGGGTGCACAAAATGTATCGGTCCACCTGGAAATGAATCAGATATGGGACAGCAATCATTCACTGAGAGTCAGCTTAAAATAATAAGGCAAGCTATCACAAGCAAGTTTTTTTGTTAACTCAACAAACAGAGACTGAAGTCCACCCAACTTATGTTAAAGTCATAAGTCACAACATAGTCAAGTTTACCTAATGAACAACAAAACAAAATATTTTTTGTTGGCGGAACATAAATAGAGAATATAGATTGGTTATTTATAAATAAACAAATGTATTTGTCTCTTACTACGATTGTAAATGTTTTCTCCCTCAGATAGACCAAAACTTTGATCAAATAACTGTTTGTGTTGAGTGAAATTTTACCATCTGTGCCGTCGTATCATGCACTTACACCTCAACATTGAACACACAAACCTCAACCATGGTAACAATTAAAAACCACCATTTATTTAAAAAAAACTCTAAACACAACAGATAACTAACAGTAACGGTGATATTGAAGCATATATTAAGACAGCAATAACTAAAACACTAATCTTTAAAAGAAAAACAAATAAGAAACACGGAATTGAACACGTGCAATGCATCTTGGGAACTTTCAAACTCTTGCAATATTGGTTGTTCAGAATACTCCGTTTTGTAAGTTGGGCAAACTTTCTGACGCATTTTGGCCAAAAACTTGAGAATCTAAGTACAGTCAACAAAATAATCTTTGTTAGAAAAATGTTTAGACTAATTTTGTTTAGTATATGCAAAACAATAATTTGACTCCTTTAACTAAAAATGATATGTTCAAGTTACTTGTTTATCTTTTTAGGGAGAACATTTTGCAAGTTGGATTTTTTACAGTGTTGGATATGTCAGGGTTTGAAAAACTTGTAGCATCAAATCTTTGAAAGACTTCTGCTCCAGCAGCACCAGTATATACTGTTGTGTATTCATTAGGTCTATGAAAAAAGGATGGAAATAAATTTTGGATTGCAGTGTTTTTATGTTGTTTCATTATTATGATATTGTTGAAATCATATTCGTGGTCACTTTACACATTAGCCTCTCTTCTTTTTAAGGTGGGTGGACCTCATACAGAAAAAAAAACTTTAAACTGGACCAGACTTGTGTGGCGATAATCAAAAGTCTAGCTCTGCAGGACTAGTACTGCTGAAACTGCCAATGATTAGAAAACTTGTGGCCAAAAAGTTAACTTTAACACCAAGTTAAGGGTAAGATGACGTAACCTTTCAACACAGCTCATGGCAATTCGTAACTATTTTACGAGATGGCTAATTCGTATAAATTCTTACAGTATTATTTGTACATTTTAGTATGATTTGTTTTCGCACGAGTGATTGTTAGGCTTAGGGGTGGGGTTAGGGGAGGGGCTTCAGTTGCTTTTTTAACAATCACACATTTTGTACAACTCACATCATACGAATTCACAAGAATTAGCCACGTTTTTAAAATACAGTAGTTACGAATTCCTGTGAGATGAGGCTAAACTTTTTGTAAAATCTTCTTTAACAGTCCTCTTGGTACCCTCTTTACTACAAAATCTCTTCTGTCATGATGAGCGCTCATAATTATTGTCCCCCAACGTGACTTATGGCCAGTTAGAGACTACATTTTCTTAGCCACAGAGAGTGAATCTATAGAAAAATAATGAACTCTCACGGTCCGTTTAGCTTTCAGTAGTCCATGTTTCAGTCTCATAGGGGGCAAATGTACATGCTGCTGGGACAGGGGTGTAATTACACGGCTTGTGCCAAGTACCTGCTAATTGAGTCTCTGGGACTGAATCAAAGACAAAGACTCTTGACCTGATCAGAAAAATTAGAATTAGGATAAGTGGTGTACTACGATGTAAAATTTATCTATATTATCTCTATAAATCGTAATGAGGTCCTAAAATTAGAAAATGACTGGGAGGTCACAAAAGAAGACTGTTTCTCGGTTTTCAAAGAGTCTGGAGAATTTTTAATCTCCTTATCAGATTCAAACCACAATGACTGGTACATTTCTTCAAGTCAAAATAATATCAAGATTCATTCTGTATTGTTCTATGACTGAGTGCATTAAGCAATAGTGATAAAGCAAGGTTAAGTGAATGGCTAGAATTTAAGCAAATGTATAAAATAGTGTAAATACTGAAATATTACTTTTATTAACTGTTCTTAAATACATAAAAAACTTTGTTATTGTGCTTTTTAAAAAAATGAACATTACTCTTTTTTTACCAGTTTGTCTGTTTCAATTTCTGCAAAATAACTAAATAAAAAGCAATATTTTCATTTGGAATTTTGGAGAGTTTTTATTTATTTATTTCTTGTCAAAAAGACTCTTACCTGAACGCATATAGTAAAAACTGAAATAAATTTCGGAGTGGTCTCTTAAATATGCACAATGGTTGTGAAAGCATAAAAATTACACTAATCTTATGTATACTAACCCTAAAAGTGAGTTTTCCACAGAGTTTGTTCTTAAGTCCCAGCATGCAACTGCTTGTTTTTTGTCACTTTTCGTGTCTTTTCTCATCTAAAACTATATTTGTTTGTTGTTGACTATCCTGAGTGCTGTTTTCTGCATGTGGCTTTTCTACATTTATAATAAAAGATCGCTGTCATGATCCAGTCTGTGTTTGCCCCGTGTGTTTTGGACTTTTATGTTACTTCCTGTCCTAGTTTGTAGTCCTTTGTAGTTCTGTTTTCTGTTGGTTCTTTGTGATTTGTTTCTTGTCGGCTTGGTTACCTGTCTATATTACCCTTGTGTTTCATTTGTCAGTCGTTGTTTCATTGTCCCTGTTATTTGATGGTTTTCATGGATTGCTTTTGTTCCTTGTTACTGTATTCTTTTGTTATTTGGTACTTTGTCTTTTTGTTTACTAAACCTTATGCTGCACATTGATCTGCTTCCTGCGTAGTTACGCTGCGTTACAGAACGACTGACCAATGAAAATGAAACACAAGGGTTATATAGACAGGATAACACGCAGACAAGAAACACCTTGGTAGACAATCACAAAGAACCAATAGAAAACAGAACTACAAAGGACTACAAACTATGATAGGACAGGAAGTAACATAAAAGTCCACAATACACGGGGCAAACACAGACAATCGCAAAGATAAACATAATTGCTTAGCAAACATTTCACGCTTGGATGTTAATAAAAACTTCTTTAAAAAAGAAAGTATGTGTGATAACACAAATTGCAAGTTATTGTCAGACTTAATGAATCACCAAGGTTTTAACCTATTCTCTCCATGTAACACGGTGTAATCAATTGTGTTTGATAACTCAGTTACACCAGGTAGAAGAAAATTAATTAAAAACAAATAAGGTCCAAGTTCTCTGCCGAAGGGAAGACTAATCACCATAATGATACCTTTAAATAAAAAAATATTTTCCCCTATAAACTGAACTCACTGATGTTATGATAGAAAATTACCTTAAGTTTTATTCATTAGAGAATCTTGTTGTCAGAAATTATTGTGAAATATTGTTAATATGGTGAAGTGAAGCCATGGCACTGCTCTGCATTTGCTTGTGCTGTGAGAGTGGATAGATTTTAGCTGATTGCTCACCTTTATGAGATGAAAGCTTTATGTTGGCAAACACTCAGCTCTTATAACCCTTTGAGGGTGTCCTCGTCTCTGATTGGATAAGTGCATTATATATAAGTAAAGGGTTAAAGAAAACTTGCAACAGTGGCAGGAATAAATTGGGGAAAAAAAACAGCCTCGCATAAAGGAAGTGATGTGGTGCCGTTCACATCAACATATTTTATTTATTCTTATGGGGAGTTGGGATTGAAAATGTCACTGTTTGTGTTCGACCAATATGCCCCCCTAGTCCTATATTTAGAAATAACTTGAGGGGCTGCAACTGGAGCCAGGGGTCTCAAACAATAAATAGCAATGGCTGGTTGACTTTGACATTTTTATAACACAAAAGGTTGTCTGAACTATCCCAAACACTGGTGCTTGTGGTGCAGACAAAGCAGATTATCTGGATGTAATAGCATTATATGATGCCCTGTTGCTCAAGCATGCCACTACATCCACTAACATAGTTCACAGCCATGCACTAAATTAAATATGATTGGCTATATAACAAGAACAAGAATATTCAATATGCCTGGTGCTCCCTTGTCCTTCCTGTGCATCGCAGGAAAGTAAATCATGCAAGTGTAAATCTTCAAGTGATTTAATGGGGTCAAATATTTTTAGTCTTTTTTTGTAAAAAACGCCAAGATAACGTATGCTCAAAATGCATTAACTTTGACATTACCTCTCCCCATGAAGCAGTGTTATCGCAAAGGACCTCTGGTTGGTGAAGTATAACCGTGAGCAGTGTAAATGAGAGGGTTCATCCAACACATGAAATTGTTAAATCAAATTCGACACAGCACTCTAAAAACACATTAAGCTTGAAGGACCAAAACTCAACACTTGTTAACAAATAATTTATTATGATGGTCTATTATGATATGCAATAGGTGTGAAAATGAGTGTTTTTGTGGTTTACAAGATAAGAAAAGCACAGCTGCTGATGTCTGAGGAAGGACACTTAAAACTACAACTTTAAAAATAACTTTGACCCTTTGTCCTTTCATTTGGCTGTTCAGCAGGAAACAAAGAATTATTATGATTAAACACAAGAGGCAAATGTAAGAGATTTGACATATTATAGGTCAGGATAAGTTGTAATGTTCTGGTTTGTTATTTTTTAAATTATAACAGATAACGTGCTGCCCTGTTATGCTGCCCATATCAGCAACCATTAACAATTCATTTGTGACTGTATTCACAATATAGCAGCCTCTGCAAAGTAATTAAGCAGTTTTTCTAAATAGTCAATTAATACAGTTCCCAAAGTCTATAAGAACCATTCATGTAATCTCAAAATCAACAAACCATCCTCATGCTTTTGACCGTATTCCCATTCGACATCCATTAATTTAAAATTTACTGTAACAACACACAAACATGCAAATAACATTATTTCAAACAATTGGATTATTGTTAAAATGTTTTGCATGCACGAGTTGAGAAGGAATAATTCACAAAAAATTGGCTTATTTCAACTCATCGTTGGGTCAAAAATGGACAAACCCAACTGTCCCCAACCCAATGCTGGGTTGAAATAACCCAACATTTTTTAAAGGGTACCATTTTTTGTTACAAAGTAAACACTAAACTAAAGATTAAATTTAAAACTAAAGCTACAATACTTTTAAGACTTTCGTTTTTTAGAAATATATATATTGAACTCATTAAATGTTCTAGAATTTATCATCTGAATTATGTTGTGTTCAAGTAGAGTCGCTCAAATGAAGTCGTGTTTCCCAGCGAGAAACTCAGGATTGGTGGTACACAAGTAGAAGAGTTGTGACATCATCAAAAAAAATTAGTCGATATCCAAAACGATGAAAAGCAAACAATTGTGAATGGTAATGAATGATTTTGCAAATTTAATTGAATTCTAGCTACACGCTGTATTTAAATCATTATATGTGCACAGGGGCGTAAATCCCGGGGTGGATGGAGGGGACACGCCCCCCTCCATCCGAGGGTTGTCCACCCCCAAATCATTAAAAATCACACTGTCTATTGTGCTAAATATATTTATGTATGCCTAAACTAATTGTGTAATTAGAAAAAAGTACAAACGCAAAAAATGCGTTTTAAGTTTAGAAACGCTGGAGTTCCCCCTCCCCTGCCTCACAGTGGTTTGGCCCACTGCCTGCTTTCCCAGTTCATTTCACCTACGCTACACATAAGCAGGGATGGATTACTGATCGATGGGGCCAGTGCCTAGGGGCCCTTGACTACCATGAGCCCTAGCGGGTCCTGGGCTTCAAGGTTGCGCCATCCAGTTTGGTACAGAAAACCCAACATCAATGAAAACAAATGTTTATCTTTGTTTAATTTATGGGTCCCATAGCCTTTACAAGGCCTCTGTGGATACCCTGTACAAAATGAAATCATGGCAACATTTGTTTTTATGTTACTTTAACTTATTCCCCCGCTTCTCATTCAATTAAATTTAACTTATTAATTAAATTACAGAACATTTAAATAGCATTTTCTGAATCTTTTGCGTGATGATTTGATGTTTACAGACATGTGTCACAGGGGCATTTATGGTGAGAAATCATTTTTTTATTTATGTGATGCATTAAATATGTAACGGTACACTGTGTGACTAAATATGCACGACGAGAGAGGTAATCCAAAAAGGGTAACTTTTAATAAAGCAAAGAGAATCCAAACGGAACACAATCAATACCGGACAAAGGAATTTGGCAAAACACAGGGCTTAAATAACAAGGGAACAGAATCAGGGAGAACAGAATCAGGTGAGGGACTAATTAACTAATAATGAACACAGATACAAAACTGTCACGGTAGTCGCGGCGGAAGAACCCAGATGCAGGCAACGGGAAGGGGTTAACACAGGGAACGCCCACAGCCCCGATCCTCAGGGGACGTCCCTCAGGGATCGCGACCAGCGGAGATGGGAAGGTGGGTTGAACTGAGACCCTGGACTCTGATCGATCCACGGCATACAGCCATATCGCATCAAAGTCCAGCGGTCTCAGTGACCTCATCGCTGCACGCGTAAGTGGCTCCCTGAGACGGCGTTGAAAAGCGTCACCAACTCCTCCTTACCGAACACTGTCTCCTCTGCGACTTCGAGGAACCGGCCCGCGTAATCATCTACGTCTCCGGTTCCCTGGCGAATGCCGCAGAGGAGACGAGCCTGGCGGGAACGTTTAGCGTCCATGCTGCCTGCTGGGTTCATTGGAGGCTCGTGGATTCTGTCACGGTAGTCGCGGCGGAAGAACCCAGATGCATGCAACGGGAAGGGGTAAACACAGGGAAGTTTTAATAATTAACAAAACACAAAACAAAACACCCGCAATGGGGAAAACCAAGAAAACTATATAATACAGCAGACAGGACAAATATAAACTAAGGCTGGATTAACAGAACCACTCTATACAAACGCTAAGAAACAAACTTACAGAAACTCGGCTAGACTTGGGCTTTCATAGCAACAGAAAACTGGAACAGGTACAACCACATGCAAAGAACAATCCACGAGCCACAAGACAAAGAAACATGAGGGTATATATAGGGAGAGACAAACGAGGGATAATGACACAGGGCAGGTGTGGGTAATAAAACACTCAGGGAAAGATAACAAGGAAATGAGAGGAGCGGGGCCAATGACAAGACACTGGAGAGAACGTCTTGGTTACGGATGTAACCTCGGTTCCCTGATGGAGGGAACGAGACGTTGTGTCGAACCGACAGAATGGGGTTTGTCTTGAGAACCTATCATCTTCTGAGTATTTAGAAAAGGCCAATGAAAATTGGCGAATGAAATTTGCATGCCGGGCTCCTCCCCGGATGTCCGGGTATAAGAGGGAAGCCGGCGTGCTCATTCATTCACCTTTGGTCTGAGGAGCCTAAAGCATCCTCCCCCGACCGCTGGGGTGGGCGGCCAGTGTTGTGGCATGAGGGACACAACGTCTCGTTCCCTCCATCAGGGAACCGAGGTTACATCCGTAACCAAGACGTTCCCTTTCTGTCGGTCTCTCGACGTTGTGTCGAACCGACAGAATGGGGTTCCTATGGAAAACGCCACAGCACTGAGCCGCGTCACAATCTCTGCGGAGCGACGTTGACTGGCCTGGGCGAGTCAGACGAACACGCTAACGCGAAATTATGACCTTCCAGTGGAGAGGAAGGGGGACCCAGAGCTTTCCACAAAAAGTTGGGAAGCCCCCTAACGCCGGCCGTCACGGGCGGAGGCCTAATTCTCTAAATGGCGAGAAGCCGCCCGGCACCGTACGGGCCACTGGGTAAGCATTATTCCCCCTGGGGGAAAAACGCTGCAGAGGCCACTACCTACCGTAGGGAGGAATTAGTGGAGACACCACATGGTCTCACCATCAGGGGAGAACTCATGGGAGGAATGTGCGGACTGCAGGAGTTAACCGCAAGGTGGGAGTCCACCTGGGGAGGTCATGGGTTGCCAAGGTGGGAACCATTCATGAGGATACATCAGACGGAACAGCCCACGGAGGGGGGGTTACCACGTCTGGAGCACTAGGTCCGGTTAGAGCTATGTGGGAGATAACTCAACTGTTCCCCGGCCTAAGGGGGCAGGGCTGCTCTGCCCAGCCTGTCCCCTGGAAGGGTGCTTAGTGATGGATGGAATGCCTGTTCTTTACCCGAGGGGAAAGAAGTGAGGCGGGATCGCCACTGCTCCCCCCGGAGGGGGAAGGGCTTCCGCAGGCGTACGCCCTACCGGCTGCCGGTCCCACACCTTGCCAGGATGCGGGCTGACACCGGTTCCGCGCGTAGGTATTAGAACCTCACGGAGTTGTTAGGCATAGCCCAACCCGCAGCTCCGCAGATGTCTGCCAGAGAGGCGCCCTGAGCCAGCCACGAGGGGTGTGCCTCACCCCCAATGGGAAGGAAAAAAGATCGGTATGCCCTAACGAGGGCATCCACGATCCAGTGCGCCAGCCTCTGTTTGGAGACAGCCCTCCTGCTGACCTCCGAAACAGACAAAGAGCTGCTCAGAGCTTCTGGGCTCTGCGTGCGGTCCAAGCAGAGGCGCCGTGCGCGTACTGGACATAGCACGGATAGGTTGGGTCTTCCTCCCCGGTGGGGAGCGCCTGCAGGTTCACCACCTGGTCTCTCGGGAGAGTGGTGGGAACCTTGGGCACGTAGCCGGGGCGGGGTCTCAAGATAACGTGAGAATCCCGGCCCCGAGTTCTAGGCAATCTGTGGACACGGAGGGTGCTTGTAGATCCCCTACCCTCTTGGAGGTGAGCGCCATGCGGAAAGCCGTCTTTATCAAGACTGAGAAAGAGCGGCAACCCCGAGAGGCTCGAAGGGGGCGGGGCCTCTTGAGGCCCGCCACCTAGGTCGCAAGAGGGTACGGAGCGCGGATAAGGTGGTCACCCTCTCGCGCCCCTTAGGAACCTAATGACCAGGTCGTGCTGTCCCAGAGGCTACCCAGCACTTGGGTCATGATGAGCGGCCGTAGCGGCTACATACATTCCCAGTGTGGAGGGGGAGAGGTTACTCCCCCGTCTCTCTTGAGGACGGGACAGCTCGTACCCGACCGAGCAACTCCGCGGGTCTTCTCGCCGAGAAGAGCACCAGGACGAGAAGAGGCGCCACCTATGGGCGTATAGCCGCCCAGTGGCCGAAGCCCTAGCCTGAGTGACGTCCCAACCGGACCGGGGGTGGGTCACTCAGGATCTCCTCGTCCCGTCCAGACATGGAGACCAGGTTTTGCCTGGGATGCCGTAACGTGCCCCTTCCCCTGGGGAAGCTGTTCGCCAGGGGGAGCGGCCAGGGGGGAGTTGTTGTCAGAGCCTCAGCTCCGAGAACCAAGTCCTGGTTAGGCCAAAGGGGCGTAACTAGTACCACTTGATGCTCCTCTTCCCTGGCCTTGCACAGGCCCTGTGCAATGAGGCTCACTGGGGGGAAGCGTACTTCCGCTTGTGTCGCGGCCAGCTGTGCGCAAGGGCATCCGTGCCGAGGGTCCTCGGACAGGGAGTACCCAAGCGGACAATGGGAGGAGTTCGGGGAGGCAACAGGACCACCTGTGCCTGGCCAAACTGCCCCCAAATGAGCCGGCTGTCGGGCGAGTCATGTTAGCTGCTGTGAGTGAAGAATACGCCACAGAAGCTGTGCTGTCCGACCGGACCAGCACATGCTTCCCTGCACGAGAGGAAGTTCCTCAATGCAAGTAGCACAACCCACAACTCTAGGCAGTTGAATGCCAATGCAGGCGGTGGCCCGTCCACCGTCCCGACACTGCTCGCCCGTTGCACACGGCACCCCTTAGGGTGTGTCGGCAGAAAAGCGTGTGACCAACGCCTGCTGCCGGTGTGCCACACTCTCCAAGGAACTTGACTCTGCCGCCAGTGTTGGAGCGGTCGTATATGCATCGACCCGAGGGGGGGCCACCCCCGCTGAGGATGCCATGAATCCCAGGAGCCTCTTGTTACAGGGGGACCGCTGACTGTCTGATCTCAGGCAGTTCAACACTGACCGGGCGCGCTAGTCCTCGCGCCCCCCCCCCCCCTGGGGGTGAGCGGGGCCGCTCGTGAGGACAGAGTCGAGTTCCATACCGAGAAAGAGGATGCTCTGCCCGGGGAGAGCTTGCTCTTATCTCAGTTGACCTGTGGCCCCACCGATCTAGGTGCAGGAGCACCAGGTCTCTGTGTGTACATCACAGATCTCGAGAGTGTGCCCAAACTTGAGCCAGTCGTCGACATAGTTAGTACCCGTACACCTCCTTCCCAACGGGGAAGGAGGGCGGCTTCCACGACCTTCGTATAGACTCGTGGAGACAGGGACAGACCGAAGGGGAGGACCCTGTACTGATATGCATGTCCCTCGAGCGCGAACCGTCGGAACGGCTGATGTCGAGGGAGGATCGAGACATGAAAGTACGCGTCCTTCAGGTCGATTGCCATGAACCAGTCCTGACGCCTGACGGACGCCAGGATGCGCTTCTGCGTGACCATCCTGAAAGGCAGCTAGTGTAGGTGCCTTTTCAGAACACACAGACCCAAGATAGGGCGCAACCCTCCTCCTTTCTTAGGGACAATGAAGTACGGGCTGTAAAACCCGCTGAACACCTCGGCCGGTGGGACGGGCTCGATCGCTCCCTTCACCAGAAGGGAGGCGACCTCCGCCCGAAGTACGGGGGCATCCCTGCCTCTGCCTGAGGTAAAAGGACGTCCCGGAACTTGGGCGGACGTGTAGCGACTGAATCGCGTAGCCGAGACGGATCGTCTTCCTCAGCCCGCCTGACAGTCTGGGGGCTCCCAGAACTGTGACAGGGGACTAGAGGTTGATCTGCTTCATCGCCCCCGCGGAGGGTGGTTCGATGGCTAGCAGTACGGATTCCTTGCCAGGGGAGGCCCCCCGGGGAGGAGATCGGCTCTGCCATATTTCCTGCCTGGCGACTGCGCAGCTCAACGCACTGTCTGACTGAGAGTGCTGAGGGCTGGTGTTTATACTCGACATTGCGCTTTGCCATGACGCAACGTCGAGTTTGCCGTTCACCGTCGTGCAGAGGGTGAGAGCGGCTGAGGTAACCCAGAGAGAGAGGAAACTCTCCTTTTTGAGAGTAAGTGGGCGCCAGCCCCCCAGAGGGGGCCAGCAGATGGAGGGACGGGGCAGGAACCGTCCCTATCCGACCTACCAGCGCTGTGGCTGGGGTCGGGCCCAATGGTAGCCTCGATCCCCCTGAGGTGATCCCATGACAGCCGCTGCCCGCGGCTGCTGATGGGGCGATGGTCTCCTCTTCGCTGTCTCCTCCAGGTCACTGGAGGGCGTTGAAGAGGACCAGGGCTGCTGGGAAGCAGACAGTGCACGGGACTCGACGGCCGAGGCGGCCGAGTTGCGGCACGGAGGACTGCTTTTTACTGTCGAGAACCCTCGACAGTAACACCAACCAGCCCCCCCTTGCGAGACGGGTACGTCGAGAAAGCGGACCTTCTCAGCGTTACTCATCTGCGCAAGGATCGGCCAGAGGAGTTTCTCATGGACCACAAGTGTGGACATCGTCCGACCCAGGGCCCGCGTGGTCACCTTGGTCGCCCGTAGAGCGAGGTCGGTGGCGGCGCGGAGTTCCTGCATAAGCGCTGGGTCGGTCTTACCCTCGTGGAGCTCTCTCAACGCCCTGGCCTGGCAGGAGCCATAGCGTGGAGAGAGGAGGCAGCTTGGTCCGCCGCAATGTAAGCTCTCGACACCAGAGATGCCGAGACCCCACATGCTTTGGACCGGAGTCTAGGTCGAGCCCCCCCCAGGTGGCCGCCGCCTACGGGCACGAGTGCACCGCGGCGGCATACTCCACCTGGGGGACACCGACGTATCCTCCAGCTGTCTCAACCTCGAGGGAAGAGAGGGTGACAGAACTTTGTTTGACGTGAAACGTGCCGGAAGGGGCGTTCCAGGTCTTGCAAAGTTCCTCATGCACTTCCGGTAAACACGGCACTGGGGGCGGGCGCGGCTTGGAGCCGCGCTCAAACCCGAGGCGCCATGTAGCCAGCCGCGAACGCCGGGAGAGGCAGTGCGGGCACTGCAACCCAACACTCACGGCGGCCCGGGAAAGCATGGCCGACATCTCGACATCCGCTTTTTCCTGGGCTCGACCCCCCGAGGGAGGGAGCCCGAAGAATCGTCGGAGTCGGATGGCAGTACGTCACCCCCCGATGCTGCAAGAGACATCTCATCATCACGCATCGTGTCCGAATACGTGATTGAGGAATAAGACGGCGGACCGTCTTTTTGGGGAACGGTCAGACGAGCGAAACGAGGTGTGAACGGTCCGTGAGCCGTGGCTGGCGGATTATCGCTCACAGTAATCCTCATCTCACCCTCGCTGCTTGCCATAGCGGACGGCAGGGCCGTAGTCCTGCCGCCACGGAACGGGGAGCAAACGAGGTGGTGGCTGAGTCCCGTGGGAACACAGCCACCTGTGACGCAACGTCTGAATCGTCACCGCCCGCAGTGCGGGCAGGACGTATCCACAACGTCTGCCCCAGCGTACTGGAAGCAGGCATTGTGTCCGTCCCCCTCCTCGATGAGTGTGTTGCACCCATGAGAACAGCGGGACAAGCCACGCTGGAGAAATTTGCTCTTTTAGAAAAGGAAATTTGCTCGAACACCTCCGGAACTGCCGAGACGCCCAGGGGAGAGTCACTGCAGGAAGGGACCGTCCGCTGTCCACGTCGTAGATTCCAGCAGAAAGAAAGATCATCCAGATCGTAGAGAAGCTCACCAGATGCGTAGGCTCTGAAGAACAAAAGGTGAATGAATGAGCACGCCGGCTTCCCTCTTATACCCGGACATCCGGGGAGGAGCCCGGCATGCAAATTTCATTCGCCAATTTTCATTGGCCTTTTCTAAATACTCAGAAGATGATAGGTTCTCAAGACAAACCCCATTCTGTCGGTTCGACACAACGTCGAGAGACCGACGGAAAGGGAACGTATATTATTGTCAAAAGGACAATAATATGTTTCTCTCCACACATAACCAAAGGCTTGTCATGACTCTGCTACAGGACCAAGAAAAACATGACTAAATGAAGCAGAGCCATGACATAAAACCAAACTGAAGACAACTGTTACAAAATAAGTGTATGTTTGTGTCACGATCTCAGTTGGTGTTCCCCTGTTATTTTGGACTTTTAGGTTATTTCCTGTTTGCGTACCATGTCCATAGGCTTGTTCGACTTGATGCGGCACCGCAAGATCCGACAGGCGGATTACATCAAAGTACCTTGAGAGCCATTCGAAAAACCATAAAATGTTTGGTTTCGAATCGCTCTTGCGGTACTTTGATGTCATCCGCCTGTCGGATCTTGTGGCGCCGCATCAAGTCGAACAAGCCTCATGGCTTCCAGCTCTGCCCTGGACTACGCCTCCTGCTCTGCCGGCTACGACTCCGCCCTGGACTACGTTTCTGGCTCTGGCTCTGCACCACGGCCCAGGTCCATGTAGGGGAACAGGAACTGGGCCGTGGTGCAGAGCCAGAGCCGGAAGCGTAGTCCAGGGAGGAGCCGGCAGAGCAGGAGGCGTAGTCCAGGGCAGAGCTGGAAGCCATGGATACAAAAGACTACAAACATGGTAGGCAAACAGGAAATAACCTAAAAGTCCCAAATAACAGGGCAACACCAACTGAGGTAAGGTATGTGGCTCAGTTCACCAGTGGTTGTTGAACTCCAGTAAGAAGGCTATTTTATTCACGTTAAATGAAGTGATTCTCTTTAATGTAGTGGATGCTGATTCATTAATAAATTACTTGTTCCAAAAAAGGCTGATTACTGGTGTATTTTTCCATGAATCTGCTGTGTTAGCGATCAAAACGTTACTTAGCTAGTTAACGTTAGCTTGTTTACCACCATAGCTTGTTGCATAGTGTGTCAAACACTGCAACTAACACGCCGAAGCCGTTTCCCATGCATTGTTTTATTTGTGGTGACCTGGCATGCCGTTAACATTAACGGGCACAATTAGCCACCGATCCTTGCCATTCAGGTCCGTGTCACACACAGTCGCGTACATACCGATGACAATTTAGTGACTTTGGGGGGGGCAGTTGTGGCCTAATGGTTAGAGAGTCGGACTCATGACCAGAAGGTTGCCGGTTCGATTCCCAGGGCCGGCGGGTAACAACTGAGGTGCCCTTGAGCAAGGCACCTTACCCCTACATGCTCCCCGGGCGCTGCAGTGATAGCTGCCCACTGCTCCGGGGGTACGTGTGTTCACTACTCTCTGGATGGGTTAAATGCAGAGGTCACATTTCGTTGCCTTGTACCTTCGTACATGTGCAATGACAATAAATTGAATCCAAATCCAAATCCAAATCCAAAAAATCCAAAATATTTAGCGAATTTCAGACCCCTTTTGTCCACAAAAGTTGCACAGGTTTCATTCAGTTGGAAAAGCTCGTTTTCTCAGCATCTATTTTGTGCAGTGTGTGCGCGGCGGATTAGCTAAACATTCAGTCGACTGAAACTCGACAATTCATCAAAGAGTACAACATAGAATTTAAGCATCTGTCACTGTTACTGACTGTTTGGGTAACGAACATGAACATAGTTTGTTGGCGGAGGCAGTGCACTACATGGGAAAATAACCACCACTCTTTAATGTAGATGTATGATGACAGGATAACATTTAAAAAGTGTTTAAGTGTTTAAAAAGACTCATTGTTAACATGTAGTATCATGGGTAGTGTGTTTTTATACTTGTTTCCTGTATTGACAACAGAGACAAAAAAAATGTAAATGGAAAAAGCTTTATTAGGTGTTCACTTGTATTACAGTACGTGGCAGTTCAGTTCAGTTATAATATGACTGCAAGTCTGAATGATAAACCTATGAACCTAACGCACATTGTCGTAGTAAGTACAATTTTGACTGTATTATTTGTGTCCTTTTTCAAAAATTGCTCTTGAGAAATTTTATGTTTATTGTCCCCCCTACTGTTAAATGAGATTTACGCCCCTGTATGTGCAATGTATGGATTATTTTAAGGCTAAAATACACTACAAGATTTTTGCTCACATTTTGCCCAGATTTTCAATCTGGACTTGTTGCAGAGAGTCTGTGCCAGTCTGCAGATTTGATCAGTTAGTGTGTTTCTGAAACTTTCAAAAAGTCTGCAAGTGTATGATGTCTAGTTTTAAAAAAATCTGGTCAGATTTTAAAATTCTTGTAGTGTATTCCAGCCATTAGGAAAACTAAATATTTTTGCAATACTAGTGACGTGATTGAAATAAATTGTGATTCCCATGTCTTTTGTGTGTAGGGATACATGGGCACTTTATAGAAGTTTAAAGCCTAAATGAATTTTTCACAAAGTCCACAGAAAAACTATTTTTCATTACATTTTATTAGGTTTATGCTCCTTCCGTGTTATATTGAACGTGTTACATGGATGGCACTGGAAGTTTCCCAGGTTCACATAGACACGACCTTTCTTTCCAAAGCCCTGTCCTCCAAAGACAAGCATACATGCAACTGCATGAAGACTGTAATACATTATGAAGCATGACCACAGCAGCACGTCACCTCAATGTCACATGTAAGAAAAATCAAACCACGGAAACACTGACCTCTTTAAACTGACCTTGTGCTGTATGAGCGTAATGATGTTTTCTAAAGTAATGGTAGCAAAACGGCAGTAATTATAATAAATCATATAAATTATTGCTGGAGGTTGGCTATTTTTTTTTGGTTTTGTGCGCATCACCATGTCAAGTTTCATTGTTGTAGTATATTTGCCCTGGACAACTAATACTGGCACAATAAAAAAACATCTCTCACGAAACAAACAGCCTGTTGCTTTGATTCTATTTTTTGCTCAGCTCGTGAACATTCAACAAAAGGCATTAGCTGTCCCATCACTCACTCCTCAATGTACACTGAATTCCACTTCCTTTTCCCAACAAAATAAAGAATGACAGTGTCTCTACATCATGTTTCTCAGTCAGACCTGCGCCAGACATTTCCTAGACAGCACAAATCTGAATCTGTCATTCCTCAGAGAGCGGCGTTCTTGATTCATCGAGCAGGTCGGAGCTGGGGTCAGGGATGAGTTTAGACAGATTAAATCACAACGTGGCGGGATAAAAACACGACCATGCCAACAACACGGACTGGTCTTTGTAATTCACAAAAAAATTATGACGCACAAATACGATCTGCCAGTTTGGCCCATATTTTAAGAATTAAGGTTTATTTATAGCATCTCACAAAGTGGCAATGCGCTGGCTGCGTGTAAAACGTGTTATTTAGATTTTTTATTTATAATACGGCTTCATTGGGAAATGACAGGTAAACAATAATGACAACCCTTCCCTCTATCTCTGCATCATAACTAAAGCCCCCAGAAGCAGTTTTCGATAAATGAAAGTCGTGAATAATCTCGGTGAGATTAGTTCATGTAAATGCGACCTTCCTTACTTATCTCTGCGGGCTCGAGCACTTACTTGGCAATGTTCTCCCGAAGCCTGATTTTACCTGTCATAACAACACGTGTGCCACACAAAGCCCCATCATCAATTAGAAGCGTGATTATGTTAAACCTCGCACGAGTTTTGTTTATTTATCCCCCACACGAGGGGAAATCATCCATGCTGGGCCTGACATCACATTCTCTCTTTCTGGCAAGGCTTGATAGGCTCTCGGAAAGCCTGCGGCAGTGGCTGTGCTTAAATGAGTTGGTTTTATCCCCAGTGAGTCATGGAATATTCCCAATCCAGTCAACTGTGAAAGAGCAACATTTACAAACCCTCCTGCGACAACAAAAGCTATTACAAACAAATTAGCGAGGGTTATGCAATTGTTCGCTTGTGTGCTTGACTATTTGGGTAAAAGGCGTTTCAAAGAAACAGTTCTGGGTTTGCTCTTTTAACTCATTTGCAGTTCGTGTTACAGGAATAGTGCACACAAAAATGAAAATTCTCTCATCGTTTACTTATGCTGATTCCATCAAAGACGCTTATATTTATTACATTTGTATTTAATGCCATCGTGATTCAAAATGTTCATGCTAAAAGCGAGAAGCACATCCACCCAGTGGGTTAATATACTGTAACATGTCTTCTGACGTGAAACGATGCATTTGTAGGGAAACGTTTCATTTTGATTGAGATACGAGACCGACAGTTTAATCGAAAGCAACATTACTCCTCTAAGATCCTGCTAAATGCCTTTGTATTCAGAAGACAAAAGCATATACAAATAACATGATGGTACGAAAATAATGAAAGATGCTTCATTTTTGTGAGCTATTCCTTTAAATATGACACACAAAAGGTGCTGATGTAGCGTGTGGCTCTAAGATACGGCGGAAACTATAAAGGAAAGTGCAACTTAGTTCAACCAAAGTTGTTTACCCTATTTTCTACACTCCAGGTGTTTTGGGCAGCTTTGGTCTGCAAATTTTGGTCGGCAAAAAGCTTAGGCTGCATTTCAGAAGTGCTGAGATGGAGCAAACGTGTGTTTAAACCGTCATTTAGAAAACTCGTTTCTGTGTTTCATGTCGGTCCATGACAAATGAGTGCTTGTCTCAGATCAAAATGTTCCTGGACATTCTCGAATGCGAAACCAATGAACATCACAACAGCTTTCACATGGTTTTAAATAGGCCAGCATGACGTAGCCTAAAGGAAACAGGCGGCCTACATTTTAAGGTTGCGAGAAGATGCTCTAAAACCCTTTAGAAAGAACGTGAAAAATGGGGAGGCCATTAGGTCAAAGGGCGACGCTTTCGTGTGCACAATGAGTGCACTCGGCAGTCTTTTAAACGGCAAGCCGTAAGGGCAAATTAATGCGAAAGGAGCACATGGGCAAGTTTTGCGCTACGAGAGATGCCCAGTCCATTTGTCGCTTTGAAAGATTAGAGGAACGGGGCAGATTATGGATGCAATTTGTCAATGTAGCCTGACATTAGCCATCCATTACATTTAACTCATCTCTTTTCCAAAGGACCACAGAGTGCAGATATCTGCAATACATTCCTGTTGTAATGATAAGATGTCAAAATACCTAACATGTTCTAATGGATGAGAAAGCATGCTCCCTCCTCTGCCAGTCATTATTCTCTTAAGAACATTTCTGGAAGCATGGAGCATCTGTCAGTGCCCTATAACCGCTGATTTGTACATTCTCTGTCTGTTCTCCCCTGTGGTTTCTTGAGAAATACACTTCACTTCGAGTTGCTTTGCTATGAGCGCTTGATGGTGATGTACAGTGACACTTTTATTTTAAGTCCTTTTCATTTTTTAAACATTGTGCTACTCATGGAAGCGGAAAGCATTCCGGTTTGCTTCATTCTAACAATGCCGTTTGGGAAAATGCTGTTAAATAACACTACTAAATTGTGGTCGTGGCCTGCTGTTTTAATTTTAAATGGACTATTAAACATTATGGCATTATGCATGTTACAATGGAGCCAACGGAGAACAAAGCGCGAAGCTTTGGAGCGAAGACTATTGAATCTCTTTTCATAGATCCAAATTAGTTTTCTGGGCAAGTGCTTCATCCAACCAAAAGCTTTTTTTTTTGACAGCTTATTGACCGAATCAATATGATGCTGTTCCCTTGCATTCAAAGCTAAAAGAGGGTAAAGTGTACCAAAGGCTAAGCTGAATGGGTTAGGTCTCTATGGAAGCAAAAATGGCTGGTGTTCCATGGGTTTCTGTTTTTGAGCATGAAGCGTTTTAGTGGTTGTTGTCTTACAGGACTGTCCTGGCCAATCTTTTGGAAACTGCAGCTTTCATATATTTGTCTGATTTTTTTACACAGGTTAATATTGATTTTATTGGCTAAGATACCTTCCAATGCAAAAAAAATAAATAAAGATTTCTGCAGTGGTCTATAATATCAGTAACCCTCTCAGACCTTTCTGAATTTAGTATGTCATGTGTATATACTAGGGCTGTCAAACGATTAACGATCAATCAACAATCAATTGCATTCAGAATAAACGTTTGGATTTGCATAATACAGTATATGTCTGTATACTGTGCATATTCATTTTGTATTTATAAACACATACACATACTGTACATGCACATATTTAAGAAAATATAAAAAATAATAAACAATTATATGTAGACCATTTCATCAGAATTATTTTATAAATTGTTATTTATTTAATAATTGTAATAAATAAACAATACGCTGAATTCAGTTGTATGCTCATTTTATTAAATACTTCTTCATACAAAATGATTCTGTCAGGGTACGTGGTGAGACATAAGGACAGAGGACCCAGGTGCAGACAGCGGGTAAGGGGTTAACAAGACGTTTAATAAATAATAAAGACAAAACCAAAAAACCCACGAGGGGTAACATAACAAAACAAGGGAATATAATAACGTGACAAATCAGGACTAAGACTAACTACACTTACACAAGAACTACAGTTAACACTTGACATAATTTACAAGATGACTACACTAGCCTAAACTTGACAAGACACAGGAACTTACACCACACAAATCAAAATGAACCAGCACAGGACAGAAAACACAAGAGCATTATAAAGTGGATAAATCAAGAGGGTGAACAGGTGAAGGGCATGAAACAATAAACGAGCAATAACGAGGAGACGAGAGGGCGGGAACAGAGACGAGACCGAAGAGGGTGTATGGAAGGCCACAAGGGCCAAAATTACCCCTCTCCACATGAAACATGGAGTTCTGTCATGATCCTGTCACTAGACCATGAGAAACATGACACGATTCGGCAGAATCATGACAGATTCGCACTCACAGATACTAAAGTATTAAGTTTTATTCCATCATTGGGGACAAAGACACAGACGTTTCGGCTAATGCCTTCTTCAGTGTTTTTAGCCATTTGGTTACTGCATCCACATTTAAAATTATTGACTCAACACAGAGTCGGCGCCACAAGCGGGCCCTAGGGGGCATGGCCCGGCCACTTCAATCACTGTCCCCCCACACTTTTAAAAATGATAAAAGACGAAATCATTTAAAAAACATTTGGAGAATGGAGATTTATATTTATTAAAGAAACAACAAGAGCAGAGGGTAAAAAATAATTTATTTATTTGTTAACAGATCTTAAAGACATTGTTTTGGGATGTACTTTCATGTGTTGTTAAAAACACAAGTTAAGGGGCTGCTTGCGTCCAGCGGCAACGTTTCTGTATGCATTGCTTAACAAGAAATGGGCACTACTATTATGCAGATGGTGACAAGTGGAGATACAGGTTGTCTATCAGAAAGCAAGAGCTCGCTCGTGTTGTTATAATGATGCGATCGTTTTGTTAGACATAAAGCTCTACTGGGGAACAGTCCCCTGTATACTTTTCCTGTCACTTTTTCTTTAAAGCCTGCTTTTGACATTTTTCTATATACTTTTTTCTATATATGCGTCTAAATGAATAATCTTCATTTATTAACTTCCGCTGAATTTATGTAGGCTATGATCATTGTATTTCCAGTTCTTTTTGTCAAAACGTCATACAACATTTGCTCTCCTCCAAGTTGATATTAAAAAAATTTGCCTTTCAGTTTCAGTGTCATTCATACAGTGTCTTTTTATGTCTTTTAGTTCAATTCAATTTATTAGCTTTGAAAAAGCTATGCGAAATATGCAATGCTGTAAAATTTAAACATGTAAAGTTGCAAAAATTAAAGTGTCGGAACAAAAGATGCATTCTATCTAAAAGTGAATGCTCACCCAGACCTGCCTGAAATGCCTCGTGTAACCACACCCCCACAAATCTACATCAGTTCATGGTATGACTTGACTAAGACCGCCCAAATCTATATGCAAGTAAGGTGGGCGTACTTGTAAATCTCATTGTATCTTCGCCGCCGCAGCCATGTCGTGGAGACGCTTTGTCTTTCATTGCGAAAAGAAAGCCTCCTTGTTTACCCTACCAAAAGATGAGACAACTAAAAACAAATGGTTACATTTTATTAACAATACTGTTCCAGAACAGTACAATCTGAATATTCAAGTGTGTGCAGCGCATTTCACAGATGATTGCTTCATGAACCTGGGAGAGATCAAGGCCGGCTGTGTACGAAAGCTTTTGTTAAAAAGTGGGGCAATTCCAACCATTACAACTTCGCAAGGACAGCCTGTAAGTATATTTTCATTGTAAAAGACTTCGTTATGGACTAACGCGAGTTGAGTTTGTAGCGCATGTTGTTTCTTTGTGTGATCTACAAATGCAGACACGTGCGCAACGTGAAAAAGACAACATAAGTCCTAATAATCAGTAATTATGTTCCAACTAGAAGCAGCAAATGTTGTGTTTATAATGGGGTTTATTGTCTTTGTTGAGTCGCGACGAGACGTGGCGTAACACTGGTTGATCACTACCGGCAAATCTTTATAACGTTGTATATAAAAGGTAAAACAGTTAGCTATAGTTTTTATCTATTTAACATAATATTTTTTTAAAAACCTTACCAATCCTTTAAATCCTGCTCAAGTCGCGCTGGCAAAGTTGATGTATCGGCTTGATCATCTTCATTTTCCGGATCAGATTCGGGCTCGTATTGATAAGGAAAGTACCGATGACATTTTATCACCTGTCAGTACAATTGCTTAGGAACATGATGTTCGGAATATGGTAAGAGGCGTTACATTTCCGTCACACGCTTGCAGTATTCGACCAATCACTACGCACTGGTTAACTGGCCAATCATAGCACACCTATGAGCTTTGTAAAAAATCTGCGCGTTTCAGAGAGGCAGGGCAAAGAGGAGATACAGACATGCACGGTATGTGGAAAATACAGCGTTTTTGAACCTTAAATCGTGTATACACATTGCATTACATCTAAAACAAACGATAATATTCGTTTTAGCTGTGTCATATCACCCCTTTGATTATCTACACCTGGTACAATGAGATCTAGCGGTTGAGCTTGATATCACAGTCTAAATTCAAAATATTGGAGAGACAAGTTTAGCCAAGTTCTTCTCGGTTTCTTTTGCTTGTCATCATAAATAATCTACAGGCAGTCTATTGTTTGTAAATGTGTACTGGATGTTAAGTGCAGCCCACGAACAAGCGCTTGCAAAGTAACGTTTGTTCCCTTTCTGTCGGTTTGACACAATGGGGTTTGACTTGAGAACCTGTCATCTTCTGACTAACTTTGAAAAGGCCAATGAAATTGGCGAATGAAATTTGCATTGTGGTCACGAGTGGCTGTGTTCTTTATGGACCCAGCCACCACCTCGTCTGCTTCCTGTTCTGTGACAGCAGTGGCTACGGCCCTGTAGTCCACTACGGCGAGCAGCGAGGATGATATGGGGATTACCGTGAGCGTTACTATGGGTCTGAGGTACCAAGCCGCGCCCGGCCCGGTGCCGTATTTCCCGGAAGTGCATGAGGAGCTCAGTTTCGGTGCGTTTTTCATCAAACTTTCATCAAACGCCCCTTTTTCGGCACGTTTCCGTCAAACTAGTTCCATCGCCCTTACTTCATTTGATGGTGGGGCAGCTAGGGGCTACGTCGATGTGTCCCAGGTGGAGTGTGCCGTCGCGGTACATCTGTGCCCGCAGACGGCAGCCACCTGGAGAGATCGACCTAGACTCCCGTCCAAAGCGTGTAAGTTTTCGTCATCTCTGGTGTCGAAGGCTTACACTGCAAGCTGCCTCCTCTCTCCACGCCATGGCCATCCTGCAGGTCCACCAGGCCAAGGTGTTGAAAGAGTCCACGAGGGTAAGACCGACCCAGGGCTTTTGCAGGAACTCCGCACTGCCACCGAACTCGCCCTACAGGCGACTGCGCAGGCCCTGGGTTGGGTGATGTCCACACTTGTGGTCCAGGAGAGACACGCAGATGCGTGAAGCCGAGAAATTTTGTTTTTTCGACGCACCCATCTCGCAAGGGGGGCTGTTCGGCAACACTGTCGAGGACTTCTCCCAGCAGTTCACGACAGTGAAGAAGCAGACGGAGGCCATCAAACATATCCTGCCTGCCCAGCCGCGACTCGGCAGCCTTCCAGCCGTCGAGATCCCATGCGGCACCTGATCCCCAGCAGCCCCGGTCCTCTTCGACGCCGGCTCCGGCGCCCCCCACTCAGGTGGCCCCCCAGAAGAAGATGTCGAGGAGGAGACCACCTCCCAGTCATCAGCCTCCGTGGAAGCATAAGCGGCCCTGACGGGAGGACACCAGAGAGATAGAGAATACCATCGGGCACAACCCCAGCCATTCCATTGCTGGTCGGTCGGACTGGGACGGTCCCTGCCCCGTCCCAACACCTGCTGGGCCCCTCCGGGCAGGTTGCGAGGCACGTCGTGGTGACGTTGGATGCCTCCCTGCAGGGTTGGGGTGCCATGTGCAATGGGCACGCAGTGTCGGGCGATGGACAGCCCCCCCCCCCCTGTGTTGGCATATTAACTGCTTAGAGTTGTTGGCTGTGCTACTTGCACTGAAGAGGCTGCAAACTCTCATGCAGGACAAGCACGTGCTGGTCCGGTCAGACAGCACAACTGCCGTGGCGTATATCAACCATCAGGGTGGCATTCGCTCATGACAGTTAACACAACTCGCCCGACACTTCCTCCGGTGGAGCCAACAGGTGACGAAGTCCCTGCGAGCCACACACATCCCGGGCGACCTGAACCAGACAGCCTACTCACTCTCTCGTCAGTCGACGCCTTACGGAGAGTGGCGACTCCACCCCCACGCAGTCCAGCTCATTTGGGTGCAGTTCGGGCAGGCACAGGTAGACCTGTTCACCTCCCTGGACACCACCCATTGCCCGCTATGGTACTCCCTGTCCGAGGTCCCCTCAGCACGGATGCCCTAGCACACTGCTGGCTACGGGACAAGCGGAAGTACACCTTCCCCCCAGTGAACCTCATTGCACAGGTCCTGTGCAAGGTCAGGGAAGAGGAGCATCAAGTGTTACTAGTTGCGCTGTAATGGCCCAACCGTACTTGGTTCTTGGAGCTAATGCTCCTGACGACAACTCCCCCTGGCCGATTCCCCTGATGAAGGACCTTCTTTTACAGGGGAAGGGCACGTTGTGGCATCTGAGACCAGACCTCTGGAACCTCCACATCTGGCTCCTGGATGGGACGAGGAGATCCTGAATGGCCTACCCCCAGCGGTGGTTGAGACCATTACTCATTTTAGGGCCCCTGCCCCTACGCAGCTGTACGCCTTTAAGTGGCGCCTCTTCTCGTCCTGGTGCTCTTCTAGAGCAGAAGACCCACAGAGATGCTCGATCGGGAACGTGCTGTCCTTCCTACAAGAGAGACTTGAGAGTAACCTCTACCCTTCCACACTGAAAGTGTATGTAGCCACCATTGCCGCTCATCACGAACCAGTTGCTGGTAAGTCTCTAGGACAGCACGACCTGGTCATTAGGTTCCTAAGGGGTGCGAGAAGGCTGAATCCGCCTCGTCCACGCTCCGTACCCTCTTGGGATCTTGATGTGGTCCTGGAGGGCCTCTAGAAGCCCCCCTTCGAGCCCCTGGGAGATGCCACTCTTTCTCATCTTACGATGAAGACGGCCCTCCTGGTGGCTCTCGCCTCCATCAAGAGGGTAGGGTACCTACAAGGATTCTCCGTGTCCATGGATTGCCTAGAATTTGGGCCTGGAGACTCTCACATGATCCTGAGACCCCGGCCCGGCTACATGCCCAAGGTTCCCACCACTCCCTTTCTGGACCAGGTGGTGAACTTGCAGGCACTCCCCACCGGGTAGGAAGACCCAATCCCATCCATGTTGTGTCCAGTACGTGCACTGCACCTCTACTTGGACCACACGCAGAGCTTCAGGAGCTCTGAGCTGCTATTTGTCTGTTTTGGAGGTCAGCAGAAGGGGAGGGCTGTCTCAAAACAGAGATTGGCACACTGGATTGTGGACGCCGTCACGACGGCGTACCGGTCCCAAGATCGCCCGTGCCCACTGGCAGTGAGGGCACACTCCACCCGGAGTGTAGCCTCCTCGTGGGCACTGGCTCAGGGCGCCTCTCTGGCAGACATCTGCAGAGCTACGCCCAACACTTTCGCGAGGTTCTACAGTCACTTCACTAGAGATTGCCGTGCCTTGGTGTTTTCCATAGGAACGCCATCTGTCGGTTCGACACAACGTCGAGAGACCTACAGAAAGGGAACGTCTTGGTTACAGATGTAACCACTGTTCCCTGATGGAGGGAATGAAACATTGTGTCGAACCGACAGATGGGGTTCCTATCTTCATGCCACAACGCTGGCCGCCCGCTGCAGCAGTCGAGAAATTCTCTCAGGTTCCTCAGCCCAAAGGGTGAATGAATGCAGCACGCCGTCTCCCTTTTATACCCGGATATCCGGGGCGGAATCCGGCATAAAAATTTCATTTGCCAATTTCATTGGCCTTTTCAAAGTTAGTCAGAAGATGATAGGTTCTCAAGTCAAACCCCATCTGTCGGTTTGACACAATGTCTCGTTCCCTCCATCAGGGAACAGAGGTTACATCTGTAACAAAGACGTTTATTTTGTCACTTTGAAACTGTCTATAATTTCAATTATTGGTAAATATAAATATATACATCAAAATAAATATGCACAGTACACAGACATATATTATGTAAACAAACTTTTATTCTGGATGAGATTAATCATGATTAATCATTTGACAGCCCTAATATATACTTATTAATGCTATGTGTATACTGTATAAACTAAAACAATGCATATCTATCCATGATCCATTTACATTTTACATTTAGGCATTTAGCAGACGCTTTTATCCAAAGCGACTTACAAAGAAATTAGGAAACAATAAAGGGATTTGTCGCAATAATACAATAAGTGCAATCAGAGAGAGAGAGGGTGTGTTAGTTCTTTTTTTTTTTTTGAGAAGTCAACCTGTCAAGTATTCACAGAAAATGTGTCGTGATTCTACCTCATCTTGTCATGTCTTTCTTGATCTTGTGGCAGAATCACGGCAGAATCCCCTGTTTTATGTGGAGAGAGACATTTTGACCCTTCTGGCCTTCTACTGTATATGCTCTCTCCGGGTCTCGTCATTGTTCCTGCCCTCTTGTTTCCTCGTTAGTGATAATTATTAGTTTATGCCCCGCACCTATCCCCTCTTGATTTATCTCCCTATATATTAACCTCGTGTCTCTTGTCTTGTGCTGGTTCATTGTGTACTGTCGTTAGTGTGATCTGTTTGGTGAGTTCTTGTTAGTCTAGTTTAGTTATTTGTAGTTATGTCAAATGTCTAACTTTAGTCTTGTTTAAGTGTAGTCAGTCTTAGTCCTGTCATGTTATTATAGTCCCCTGTTTTGTTTTGTTTTGTTACTCCCTCGTGGGTTTTTGTTTTGTCTTTGTTATGTATTATTAAAGTCTGTTAAAGGACATCTCAATTCTCTACTTGCATCGGGAGGAGGCGAGGATCACGGAGGCTTTCTGAGGAGTCATGAGCAAGGATACATTTATGTTTCTTTTGCGGAAGTGTTTTATCGACTTAAACCTGACGCGCCTTTAAATTCTCCTCCCCCTGCACATCGTCACATCTTTAGATCATGTTCAATTTTATTATTGTAAATGTAAACCTATTTCACAGAGTATAGTTAATCATATAGTTAATACATTAATATAGTATTATGACATATTTCATATACATTTCTGACCACTTTAAGCATGTTTTTAATGAAGTTTTATTAACTAAGTTCGGGAGAAGCACATGCAAACTATTACACAGCTGCTCGTCATGACCAATTACATCATCTATCCTATCAGCGTAAGAGGAAGCCTCGGGCTGAGACAGGCCCTCTATCTAATGCCGACGTCCAGTTCTCACAGCGAGCAAATAAGGTGGAGCTCTACAGTTTATACTCAACTCGACTTTATTTATATAGTGCTTTTTACAATTTTTATTGTTACAAAGCAGCTGTACATGAGACATATTGAGTATAAGCAAAACAATTAAAGTTATACCTGTAAAAACAAGAAAAAGGTGAAAACACAGAAGACAGACATACTCACATACAAAACACTCCACACACACAATATGCACACGTACTAACACACACACACACATGGACGCGCAGACACACGGACGCGCATGCACACACACACACACACACGTCTGGTTTATTATCTCCGTGGGTACATTCCATAGGCGTAATGTTTTTTATACTGTACAAACTGTATATTCTATCCCCTAACCCAACCCCTAAACCTAAAGATCATAGAAAACTTTTTGCATTTTCAGATTTAGATTTTTTGTCCATGCTTTTTTGCCCATGAGGACCTCAATTTTGGTCCCCACGGTGACACGAGTCCCCATGAGTTGGTGTGCGTTCAGGTTTAGGTCCCCACCGGGATATAAAAACATGATCACACACACACACAGACAAGCATGCTCACACACAGACAAGCACACACACAGACACACACACACACACACACACACAGACACGCGCGCACGCACAGTGAAAGCACACATTTAAGATAGAGGACAGAGAAACACAGGTCAAATATTAAACAGACTGTAAATTCCTATATGCAATATTAATTAAGTAAAACTTTAAAATTCTAAAGCAGCCCCCCCGGCCAGGCAAATAGTGCAAAACAGTATGCAAACGGTGGCAAGGAACACAAAACATCCTCGCTGTGGTAACCTTGGAACAATGAGACAAGACTGGCTGAGAGTAGAGTACTGTTCTGCACTCTTCGATGCAACAAGTACATCAGTTCCAGTTGAAAAACTAATGCAGCCTAAACCCTCATAGGATTTATATTATGGACGTGTAGTGTATGCATGATTAAAGAGATGCGTCTTTAGTCTAGATTTAAACTGACAGAGTGTGTCTGCCTCCCGGACAGTGCAGGGAAGACTATTCCAAAGTTTAGGCGCTAGATAGGAGAAGGATCTACCACCTGCACTTGATTTTGAAATTCTAGGTATTACCAACTGACAGGACGCCTGAGAGCGTAATGCATGTGAAGGATTGTAATACAAGAGGTGTTCACTCAAGTACTGAGGAGCTAAACCATGTAGGGCTTTATAGGTAATAAGCAAGATTTTAAAGTTAATGCGACGCTTTATAGATAACCAGTGCAAGGTTGACAGAACCGGGGCTAATATGTTCATACTTTTTTGTACGTGTAAGAACTCGAGCTGCCGCGTTTTGGACCAGTTGGAGTTTTTGTAATAAGCCTGCAGGGCAACCACCTAACAGTGCATTACAGTAATCTAGTCTTGATGTCATGAATGCATGAATTAACTTCTCTGCATCTGACATTGACAAGCATATGACATAGTTTAGATATATTCTTAAGATGGAAAAATGCAATTTTACAGCTGTTGGCGACGTGGCTCTCAAATGACAGATTACTATCGAATAGAACGCCAAGATTCTTAGCTCACGACGAGGGTTTTATGGAACATCTGTCAATAGTTAAGCAGTATTCTTGGTTGTTACGTATGGTGGTTTTCGGTCCAATAAGTAACACTTCTGTTTTGTCCTAGTTCAGTAATAAAAAGTTGTTACTCATCCAGTTTTTTATATCGACTATGCATTCCATTATTCGATGGAACTGCTGTGTTTCATGAGGCTTCGAGGAAATATAAAGTTGAGTATCATCAGCATAACAGTGAAAGCTAACTCCGTGTCGCTTTATTATATCTCCTAGAGGTAGCATTTATAATGTGAAGAGCAGAGGCCTAAGACTGAGCCCTGTGGTACACCGTACTGGACTTGCGATTTGCGTGACACCTCATTGTTTATTGCTAAAATTGAAAACGGACGGATAAATAAGATTTAAACCATTTCAAAGTTATTCCCTTAATGCCGACGTAATTTCTGAGTCTATGTAGAAGTGTGCTGTGGTCAATGGTGTCATTGTAGCAATGCAGCACTAAGGTCTAGCAGCACCAATAACGAGATACAACCTTGGTCAGACGCCAAAAGCAGATAATTTGTAACTCTGATCAAAGCAGTCTGTACTGTACTGTGACATGCTCTAAATCCAGACTGGAATTCTTCATTGATGTCATTCCTTTGGAGGAAGGAGCATAATTGAGTTGAAACTACTTTTTCCAGAACTTTAGATATGAAAGGTAGATTTGATATAGGCCTGTAGTTCCCTAGTTCTCTAGGGTCGAGTTGGGGTTTTTTGACAAGGGGCCTTATAACAGCCACCTTATATGTTTTAGGCACATGTCCTAATGTCAGAGATGAGTTAATAATACTAAGAGGAGGATCTATAATTTCTGGGAGCATCTCTTTCAGTAGATTTGTAGGTATAGGGTCTAGTATGCATGTTGTTGATTTAGATGATCTAATGATTTTAGACTGCTCATCGCGATCTACGGTAGAAAATAATTGCAATTTCTCCTTCTCCGCTGTAGTTAGTTTGTTCAGCGGGTTTCACTTCTGTTTGCATTGTTATAATTTTTTCTCTAATATCTTGGATTTTATATGTGAAGTAGTTCATAAATTCATCACTGCTATGCTGATATACAGGATCAGAAGTCACTGACGATTTATTTTTTGTTAATTTAGCCACTGTGTTAAAACCTAGGGTTGTGCTGGTTTTCTTCTATTAGTGATGAAAAGTAGGCGGATCTAGAAGTTTTTAGGGCTTTCCTGTATTTTCGAATACTATCCTTCCATGCTGTACGAAATACCTCTAATTTAGTTTTCTTAAAGTTGCGCTCCATTTTTCTTTCGACTCTTTCTTTAGAGCCTGAGTGTGTTCATTATACCACGGTGTTGGGCTGCCATTTTTAATCTTCTTTAAACGTAGAGGAGCAACTGTGTCTAGCATTTCCGAGAAGGTGGAGTTAAAATTTTCAATGGTAATGTCAAGATCTTCAATGTTATTTTTCATGCTAGTGATTTTAGATAATTCATGCAGATTATCGAGAAACGCATCTTTGGTAGTTTAAGTTATTGTTCTACCATATTTGTAACAAGGAGTTTTATTTGCAGCCGTAGGCCAGTGAAGCAAACATAATACCAGATAATGATCCGAAATGTCTTCACTCTGCTGAAGGATTTTAACGTCGTCCACATTTATACCGTAAGACAGTATTAAATCTAAAGTATGAATACGAACGTGAGTGGGTCCTGACACATGTTGACTAATGCCCATGGAGTTAAGAGTGTCTTTGAAAGCCATTCCTAAGGCATCTGTATCGTTATCTACATGGATGTTAAAGCCACCAACGACAAGGAGTCTATCTGCGGCCAGTATTAGTTCTGATAATAACCCACCAAATTCTTTAATAAAATCTGTGTGGTGCCCTGGAGGCCTATATACAATAGCCAGAATAAATTTAAAAAATGTTTTATCCTTAGTATTAGGTGTTGAAACATGAAGTACCATGACTTCCAAAGAATTGTATTCAGAATTAGACTTCTGGGAAATGCTAATAGAGTTATTGTAAAGTGCTGCGACACCTCCCCCTCTGCCTTTTAGACGAGGCTCATGTTTATAATAATAATCTTAGGGGACAGATTCATTTAAAGTAATGTAATCATCTGGTTTTAGCCATGTTTCTGTCAAACAGAGCATGTCTATTTTATGAGCATGTCTATTTCTGTTATAATATTGTATATACACTTCGCTCCATTCAGATACTTCATCTCCGATGTCCGTTCCACAGAGGAAAGCCGCCGTCAAACCAGGCCAGGCCCGCAACTCCCCATATCCAAAACTCCACTCCCGCGAGGAGCGGTCTCCGGTCTTCAAGCCGCCATAGCAGGCCCTCGGCAAGCATAGGCCGTGTCCCGGATTCGTCGTCAGATAGCCCCCAGCAACTTCTCTCCACATCTTCAACCTGAGCATCCCCGGCCCCTAACACTGCGAGTCGCCCCAGCAGCGTGAGTATGGCTCCGCCGGTGGCTCCGACTCAGTCACAGCACCTCCCTCCTTCCTTTTCCTACCCTTACCTGCTTTTGGCCCGCCGCCCCACCTTCAAACTCTAGTGTGAGGCTGCCTCCGTTAGTGTCGCAGGGCCAGGCCCAAGCTTCCTTCTTTTCTTTTCCTTCAGCCCCAGAAGCCTGTCCCGCACTAGTTGCGTCGTTTTGGGGGGAACGCTCAGGGTTCGGGCAAACACCAAGCTTGGAGCCCTCTCTCTGGACCGCACGCCAAATACGCTTACCATTCTTGCCACCTTAATAATTTTTTTGCTAAGGCGAACTCCTGAAATGAAGTTTTATTAACTAAGTTCGGGAGGAGCACGTGCAAACAATTACACAGCTGCTCTCACAATTACATCATCTATCCTATCAGCGTAAGAGGAAGCCCCTATAAATATAGACAAGCCCTCTTTCCTACATTTTTTAGACAGTTTTCAGCATCCCATCTCCAACACGACTCCACACAGTCGGCTAAGGAAGCGAGGAAAGGAAACGAGGATCCACAAATAAGAATTGAGAAGCACCCACAGTCTAGTATGTGTTGTATCACTATTGGTTGACTCTTATTAGCTGCACCTGATGAGATCAGATGAGAAATCTTGACTAATGTGGTCTGACAGAACTGATGCTATATGCATGATTTTTGTTGTAGATTTCATAATTACTGCAAAGTTACTTTTTTAACAATTCTCATTTGTATTCAAATATCATTATCCTACTGCATGCTTTCATTCTGATATATTTCCTTTTGATATACACAATTCATACTTATATTCATCCTTAATATAACTTATTATCAAGGGGACCTGTACTTGTAATTTGATTTAAGGCTGCAATTTTTATTACTGCTAAAGAATATTTCGGTATACTTGCTTTAAATTGTAAGTTAATGACCCAATTTATCAAGAAACTGTAGAGGTGCAGGTTCCTATAGTTACAGTTCCTATAGTTTTCCAATCTGCTATCAGGTTGCACATAAGTGTGACTCAAGCGGCTTTTCGGGTAATTTTTAGCTTCTGTAAGAAGTGTGGCGTAACTTGTTTAACAATCACCCATCCCCACTCCCACCTGTCTAGTTCTGTTTTTGGGATATTTTAAACATAGCATCAGGGATTATAGATTAAGTGTAGCTTCACAACAAAAGGGCACTAAATAACTTTTCCGCTCTCCTTCACTACTTCTTGCTGGTGGAACGATCTTCCAAATTCAGTCCGGTCAACCACATCTCTCACAACACTCAATAAACAACATCTGGGGCCCGTTTCAATAAGGAGGTTCAACCAACACTGAGTTAAAATGTGAACTCTGAGTTGATTTACACTAAGATGCAAAACGTTTTGTTTTTGGTTTCAGAACAGCTGATTTGAGTTAGTTCAATCAACTCTGGGTAGACTTACCTTGAGTTAAACTTGTGCACCACGACGATGCAAAGCCATGATCAATGGAGCTCCGATATTACGATTCACCATGGCAACGGCAAAAAAAAGCAACATGGCTGCAGAAAGCACTTGAGAGCGAGGCACACTTTCCTCACTGCTCTGCATACAGTGGATTTATTAATGTGCTGAAAATGACTTAAGTTTAAATGAATACGTAGCAATAATCAAATAAATCAATCAGTAAATGAATGAATGCAAGAAATAGAAATTGTAAAACAAAAAAATCTTATGTTCTCACTCCGCATCTGTGCTCAAGTGATAAGTGTGACATGTCATGGTGTATAGGACATTTGTTAGGGTGTCAGACTCGCATCATTGTCAGACCGGTCGCCGATTCGAACCCTGCTCACAACAGATTTGGATAGGAGTGGCTGCATCTAAGTTGTTTGATTATTACTTTTATCTATTCATTTCTGCATTTATGTTTGTGTTTATTAATTTATTTATTTATGCACTTCATTTATACACTTTATTAAGTCCTTTCTTATCCTCCATAGAAAGCTACCATTTGTAAGGAAATGTAAAGGAAAGAATCTGCTCTGATGTAATACACGGCCATGATGGCTGATGTTATTGATGTAAGAATGGATGAGATATGTTTTGATATATCTAATTCACTGTAAAGAAAAATGGTACAGTTTTACTAAAAATGCATGGGGAAAAGACAAAATTCAACTTGAGTCCTTGCTCTCCTGAAATCAAAATACATCCCTATGAATTACTGCAGCCTCTTCACATATAGGATCCTCTATAAAAGCACATATGACATTTAAGTCACTGAGATGGTCTCTGTGTGATCAAAATGTGTGCCATGAATGACTGTATTAATGAATTAATGAGGTACACCACTTGCACTTTAAAAAGGGGGAGGAGATGGAAAGAAACTCTGGGTTTACCAAAGAAACCCTGCTCCCGAGCAGATTAGTCTCACAGAGTAAGTTACTGTGGTTACTGTGGTTTCCCTCATTTCAGGGTTAATATACTCAGAGTTTTCACTAAACCTCCTTTCTGAAACAGGCCCATTTTGTCATGGTTCTCAGGGTGAGACACGGACAGAGGACCCAAGTGCAGACGGGAGGTAAGGGGTTAAGATGGCTGAGCTCGATCGGTTTCCGGGTCATAGGATGGAGGACAGAGGAGCGAGGAAATGTGGAGGCATATTGAGAAGCACCCTGTGTCCTATTTAAGTTGCCATCGTACAGCTCCTCTACAGCTGTTCAGCCATGCCGCACTCAAAACCCACCCCCTTCCCCAACTCCTCTCATTCGACTGCATCTGCTAGGTACCTTTTATTTGATCCTGTACGCAATTCTATGTATTTTCACGTCTGACAGGTATGAATTCTCTTTTAAGTCACATCCTTTTAGTACATTCAATTTACATATCACTATCGTGTAAAGCATGAATATCTCTGTTATTAAAATTATTCTGCTTAAATAACTGTTCTGGTTCCCCATGTGGGGGATATTATAATTGCTGCACTCCTGCTCTATTCATGCAAGGCTGCATGGACAGGTGGAGAATTTGCCCAGAACAGTTTCCTTCCACCATCCTTAAATACACTACTTTTATTTCAAAGTTGACTACTTCTGTTTCAATTTTGACTTGTCCTATCTGTGTTCTACAGTGTGTTTTCTGTAAATCAGCTTTAAAACAATGTTAATTGAAAATTATGAAAAGGGGAAAACATAAGCATGTGTCTCACAAAACACTGTATTTCAGCATTAAATTATTGAGAAAACTTTATACATAGTCTCTAACCCACTGTGTTTACAATGTAAAATTCACTAGTTCTGCTTTTACATTATGTATTTGACTGATGCTTTGGATAAGCAATTTACTGAGCATTCAATGATTGTGTGTTTCCAGAAATTAAACCAATTATTCTTGCGCTTTTAATGCAAGGTTCTGCCAACCATGCCGCAGCTTCCTACCAATGTGCACATTAACCCCTACAAAACAACAAGGCTTACGTTTCTCAAGAATCTCCTGGTGCTGATACAGGCACTAATTTAAGAAAGGCTCCTATGGGTCGTATTATAAGAAAGGGACAGACAACCTATACTGCCTTATGGGTTGGAGGATAGATTTCGCTTTTGGCCGTATTCAAATACAGAAAAATACCACAAAACACTGGGGCTGTTTTGATTGGTTTAGGCAGTCCCACCGATTTTACCCAATGCACAAATAATGAGATTAAAGGATCAAATATTTATTTAAAACCACAGTTGCCTCTTTTGTGATTGTATGGGAAAGACACACAGCGCCCACCTGCCATACATGTATCCGGCCCTGACCTCTTCCTCTATCATAATCATTAAACAACAAAAGATTTGTGCGTGCTGCCCGCAGTAGGTTACCTTTATAAATCAGTTAAGGGGATCGCCTCAAAACAAGTGAACTTTTGCTAATGTCACAGCCCAGGTGTAGTTCTGTGGAGGACGTGAGCCGTGCCACAAACTATCAGCAAATAGATGCATAGGGGTTGCTAGAGGTATTCCTGTAAATATTTCACCGGCCTCCCAGGATTTGGAGACTGAGGCTCAGCACCGGTAATGGTATGCCGTGGCGGGAGACCGCTGGCAGAAGTAGAGCAGAATAATGGAAACAGATTGGGTACCCGGATCAATTCCCAGTTGGCTCCCCATCAGCTGTGGCAATTATTCATGTCACTGACAAAAAATAATGACGAGTTAAAAATAGAGTCACAACGGGGTGTGGAGGATCACCTTAATTACAAACAACATGCCTCCCGCCTAAAAAACACCGAACAGGGAGATACCAACCTTTCCCAAAAGAGGCCTAGAGAGTGTGTCGGCTTGTCTCCGGAAATCCCCCGTGTGTGCTTGTGATGGGCCGTTAGTCGTCAGGGTGTTACAGGGTTAATGAAGAGGGTGCTTCAGATTACAGACCCACTGTGTACTTAGTTCAAATCGATTCGCTTGTTTGAGGTGTTAACCTCTTGAGTTAAGTACATCCTTGAAGTGTTATCTGAGGCCTGAAGCCTGTTTTTATCACAAATCTCAAAATAAGTGCATTAAACAAGTATAACCTCTCAGTAATTGTATTCCTTTGGTAGTGAAATGGAAAAAGGTCCTCTGTAGTTGTTTCCCAAAGGAAAATGTTAATGCTTAGATGTTGTTCTCGCATAATTTGGACATAATTGAGTTTATCTCCGAAATTTCAAATTCCGAGTAAAAAACTGAAATGACTGAGATGACTGTTGACAGGAATATGAAACTACAAGATGTGTATAAAGTTTATAAAGCTGAGATCTTTGGTCTTAGAAGAATTTGAGAAGACATGTTTGAGTTTGTATTAAAATCTGACTTTTGATTGTAAACTTTGGTATTTGGCATCAGCAGAGAACACCAGAAGAGAAGAAGACACTTGAGATTACTGGAGGTGAGTGTCAGGAAACATTTCTAAGGCACCTTGCTGTTGATTCCATCTCACTGCTTTCTAGGAAATACTGTAATGTTAAAGAGACCTTGTTTAGGATTCTTCCCTGGGAAATAAAATATGGAATTTATGGCTTAAGCAGAACATCTACAGTATTAACCTCTCCAGAATAAAACACCAAATTTTTCTAAATAAATCAATAAGACATTTCTGGACTCAAAGGAAATCCTACTTGATCTCACTGGAATTCATAACTATTTTATGAGATGCCTAATTCGTATGAAATCGTACGTTGTGAATTGTACAAAAACGTACGATTACTAGGAAAAGCAATACTGAAGCCCCGCCCTAAACCTAACGGCACTGGCGCGAAAGCAAATCACACTATGTATGAATGAGATGGTTATACGAATTAGCCAAAATTAGCCACATCGTAAAATACTGTAGTTACATTTTTGCCAGGAGAAACCTTAGGTCAACATATTTTAATCAAATTCCAATAATGCATCACTTCGAAATGAAGCATAAGAAATGTAAGTGATATCTTGAGATCTCATTTTGCTGTAATATTGCTTAAATATCAGGTTGTTTTTCAACAAATCTAATGATGGTTCTTGAACAATGATCACTGATCAGTGAGTGGCACTGGCACATACTCTTTTGCTGACATTTTTGAGTGTTTTATTATTAGCCTTAAAATCATAAGCCATAATGTATCGCCATTGTATGAAATTCAACCAACTGATGTTTTTTTTTTTTTCGTCTTTTGTCCTTTGAATTAAAGCCAGCTTTGGTCCCTTAAAGGCATGTTGGAAATTTATAAAGAAGAGATTGATTTCAGAAGAAGAAAAACTCCTCGCCTCCTGTCACTGATCATGAGATCAGGAATTAATCATAGCATGAGTCAAATTGTCTGATCTATAAAAAAGTCAGATATTTTCTTCTTATCTAACCAAAACTCAAAAACATGTCCTTGTCTCATGACTTAATATGATGCTTATTTATCACTCCATGATTTGTGTCCTTAATCCTGAGCTACGTCAGGAAAAGCATTCCCACAAAGACAGTACGTCTTTACTTATTAATCATAAGCCCTCTGAAATAAACAAGCAGTTTTGCCTCCGGCTGTGTCCATTATGGGTATACCATTCAATGATATGAGCATACAGTCTGCAAAATAAGTTTACTAAAAACAAGTACATCATTGACTTGAAAATCAAACTGCTTTAATAAAGCTGCACGTTTCACTGTATTTTCATTATTAGTAATGAAAATATCTAATGTATTTTAAATTGGTGATAAACCCTGAGTGAGTAAAGAATTGTAACAAAGCTTCATGTGAATCTTGTGAAAACAGGTCACGAATATGTCTGGGTCATATTTTGCAAAACAAAAGAGAAGAAATGACTTTATTCTGCTTAATTAGAAGCCTCTTTTCATTTTTATTTCTTAAAAAAAACTTTGTTGGTTAAACTGTATATGCAAATTATAAAAACAACAACAATGGTCCTAAAATAGGTTTTATGCAATATTCCCTTTCTTTTTTATTTTTTTCATATTGGGGTTGTGAAATGTGCACCTCTCTGATGTTTATGGTAACCAAAGAGGTTAATTGTTTCTCACACTGCAAGGCGAAAGCAAAAAGCATGATGCACAATTTGTAAACATATGCAAACAATTCAACCTCGAATTGTACTATGAATTACATGCAGGAGAGAGAGGCAGGTGAAGCTCTGTGGTTTGAATCAGTTGTCTGCGCATTGGGGTGGATGTATTGTATTAAATTGCTGTCTGATGTGAGAACCTCAGAGTTTATTACAAATATGTGCTATTAATTATTGGACAATCTGCTGGTGATCATTATCTTGGGCACAAACCACATGAAGCATTGCAATAACAAATAATGAGAAAGCTAAACAGCCCTTGCTTGTGCAGGACTGACCCGCGTGGCACCCCGTGGTCACCCCAGTTTAACCTTGGTTCCCCTTCAGTCGGTCTCTCAACGTTGTGTTGAGAGACAGACTGGGGTTTGATCTTGAGAACCTATCATCTCGGAGAGGAATTTAAAATGCCAATGGGCTTTGGCGAATGGCACACGCATGCCAGTCCCGCCCCGTGCATACAGGTATAAAAGGGAGGTGGCGGTGGCCATTCACTCATCCTTTGTTCTTTGGAACTTGCATGACGTACATGTCAAGCGCTCTATCTCTTCGATTAAGGTGTTGCAGTCACGGTTGGCTACGTTCTTCGTAATGTAGCCGCAACCCTGTCTGCTTCCCGAGCAAAGTCGACTGCCGCTTTGGCGAGGTCGACTGCTTCGGCGAGTGGCGTGAGTGATTGGGGATTCCCACGGATGTCACTCCGCCAGTTTCGGCTCGCGGATCATCCATGCACCGGCACGCTCACCTGACTCGTCCCCGATGGGCAGCGATGTACCCTCCCATAGTGGGTAGACTCGACAACGGGATGGGGACGAACTTTCCGTCATAATGTCGGACAGCTACCTCCTGGCATCGAATGCGGAGACCCCTTGGAGCTCCCGCCCCCGGGCGGTCGAGCCCAAGAAGATTCGACGCAGAGAGGATGGCCGTGCTTGCCCGCGGCTGACCTGGAGGTGCATGAGGAGCTCACAAAGATGTGGAATATGCCGTTCGCAGCGCCTCGGTGACGAAGGTCATGGCAGATGCCCTGGATCGGACGGCGTCCCCGATAGTGGTCCAAGGGAGACATCTGTGGCTCAACCTTGCATAGTGATGCTCAGATGGCGAGCCTTCTAGATGCGCCTATGTCGCAAGCGGGGCTGTGTGGTGACACTGTGGAGGTTCTCCGTTGTGAAGAAGCAGACTGCTCTGCCGTAACCCGGCCACCTAACGGTCATCGTGGTCTCGAGTGCAGTCTGCACCCCAGCAGCCCCGCCCCCCGTGGTGGCCCCTCTGGTACTGGGGCCCGCCAGAGATGCAGAGCCCCATGGCTGAGGGCTTCTACCCCGTTGTGAACCCGCCTAGGAGACAGAGCGGCCCTGACGGGATGAGCCAGGGGGATTGGGAGTAACAGCGGGCCCGACCCCCCCCGGCCAGGTCATCGCCGGCGGGTCGAAGCGGGATGACACCTGCCACGTCCCCCACAAAGGCGGGCCCTTTTTAGGGCCGGGCGCCCACTCTCTCTCAAAAGAGCTTCTCTCTCTCCGGGCTTCCCCGCAGCACTCTCGCTGGCCGACATAACTTCTCACTGCCTTCCGCAATCTCTACTTGACGTTGCGTTGGCCGGCGGTAACACCAGGCAGGTAAGTCAGCAGAGCCGTCAACCTCCCCGAGGTCCCGCCGCGTGCAAGGTGACCGCTCTGTCAGTCACCGGACCAGCCTCCCATGGCATGGTGAAGCAGATAGTCCCTCTGGTTCCGCTGTCATGGTTCTTGGGCGCTTGGCAAGAGTGCACCAACCCGTCACGCAGGCTAGAGAGGACGATCCGTCTGGGTTATGCGATCCAGTTCGCCAGGCGCCCTCCCAAGTTTCCGGGCATTCTCCACACCTCGGTTCGAAGGGAGAACGCTCCCGTGCTTCTAATCGAGATGTCTTCCGGGTTTTACAGCCCGTACCTCATAGTGCCCAAAAAAGATGGGGGGCTCTGCCCCATTCTGCATCTGCGCCTCCTGATCAAGCACCTACAAAGGCTGCCGTTCAGGATGCTGTCGCAGAGGTGCATCTTGGGCTCAGTTCAGAAACCAAGATTGGTTCATGGCAATTGACCTGTAGGACGCGTACTTTCATGTCTCCATCCTCCCTCTACACCGACCATTCCTGCGATTCGAGGGAAGAGCGTATCAGTACAAGGTTCTGCCCTTCGGCCTGGCCCTGTCTCCTTGGGTTTTTACCAAACTGCTGCCTTAGCGCCCCTCAGGGAGCAAGGTGTGCGGATACTCAAATATCTCGACGACTGGCTTATCTTGGCACACTCACGAGATATGTTGTGTACGCACAGGGACCTCGTGCTCCGGCACCTAGACCGTCTGGGCCTACGGGTCATCCGAGAAAAGAGCAAGCTCTCCCCAGCGCAGAGCTCCTCTTATCTCGGTATGGAACTAGACCCTGTCCGTATGTCAGCACGTCTCAACGAGTGTGTGCAGTTGGTGCTGAACTGTCTGAAATTTGTCAGGCGCACTCCAGCTGTCCCGCTGAAACATTTTCAGAGGCTCCTGGGGCACATGGCATCCTCAACAGTGGTAATACCTTTCGGGTTGATGCACATGCGGCCGCTTCAGCACTGGCTACAGAGTAGTGTTCCCTGGACGGCGTGGCACACCGGCACCAGGCGCATTACGATAACGCCTCAGTGCCTTCGCACCCTCAACCCCTGGTCAGATCTGACCTTCCTCCGAGCGGGGGTTCCGAGGCACGTCGTGATCATGTCAGACGTCTCCCTGCAGGGGTGGGGTGCAGTGTGCAACGGGCACACAGTATCGGGGCAGTGGACGGGTCCCCGGCTGCGGTGGCACATCAACTGCCTGGAGTTGCTTGCTTTCCTTTTGGCACTCAGGAGGCTCCAGTCCCTCGTGCAGGACAAACATGTGCTGGTCCGGTCTGACAGCACGGCTGCCGTGGCGTACATCAACCAAGGTGGCATACACTCATGGCAGATGTCACGACCAAGTCCCTGCGAGCCACCATCATCCCGGGCGACCTTAACCAGACAGCCGATGTGCTCTCTCGTCAGGGGATGCCCCGCAGAGAATGGCGACTCCATCCCCACGCAGTCTGGCTCATATGGGAGCGGTTCGGCCAGGCGCAGGTGGACCTGTTTGCTTCCCTGGACTCCACCCATTGTCCGCTTTGGTACTCCCTGACCGAGGGACCCCTCGGTACGGATGTCTTAGCACCAGTGTTAATTTTGACAGCAAATTTTGATTTAGTTTTAGTCATAGTCTTTTGAAGAAAATGAAATTTAGTTTTAGTCACATTTTAGTCATCCCCATCATTTTAGTTTTAGTCTAGTTTTAGTCGACGAAATATGAAAAACATTTTAGTCGAATAAATATACATTATATTTAGTCTACTAAAATCTAAATGTTTTAAATCATTTACTTGGTGTAATTAAATGTTACATACAAAGATTCAACTGTTTTGACATAATTCACCTTAGAATGAAATTAAACCAGGTCATTACCTTTATTTTTCAGAAAAGTTCAGTAACTAGATTTGCATTGTTGGAACACAGAATATTAGACCATGAATGACATGTTCCAGTTCATTCAATCCCATTTGACTCAATTGACTCTTTAAGTAGGGCGTGTTCATTCATTCAACCAATGAAACGCTCTGACAGGGCTCACACTCAAAGGCTATTGGCTCATGGCATGCCTCTTTGAAGAAATAGCTGCACTGTCTTTGCTTGAGACAGCAATGAATGAGAAATAGCTTTCATATAAATTGTATTACATTTCTTTAGTCATGCAAACATGTTACATATTTGGTTGGAATGTACAGTTTGACTCACTTCATCACTTCTATAATCAGTAGAGGACAGCGCTGGTTTCTTTTGGCTGACTTTATGTTGCATTTCACGTTATGCAGCAGCTCGTGTTAAGTTAACATAGGCATATAAAAACCTTTGTGCTTCCTTTGTAATGTGTTTTGGGGTGACACGCCTGAAGTCGCGCTTCAAGTTTGCTGCGTAAACAAAAAAAAATAAGACGCCTTGTAAACTGCGTGGAGACAGAATATATGTCTGTGCTTCCCCTTCTCCCAGAGACTTCTCTCTGCCATTTATATGAGATAAGCACATGCGCGCAAACTGATGTCCGCCAGGTGGGACAAGAATATTTTCTTTTCGTTTTTTTAGTTGACGAAAATGTCAGTATATTTTTATTACAGTTTTCGTTATCATGCATTCATTTTTATTTAGTTATCGTCTCGTTTTCGTCAGTGAAAACATGTCATTAACGAATACTTTTCGTCATAGTTTTTGTCAACGAAATTAACACTGCTTAGCACAGAGCTGGCCGCGGGACAAGCGGAAATATGCCTTCCCCAAGTGAGCATCCTGGCACAGGTCCTGTGCAAGGTCAGGGAAGAGGGACATCAAGTACTGCTAGTTGCGCCTTACTGGTCCAACCAGACTTGGTTTTCAGATGACGACAGCTCCCCCTGGCCGATTCCCCTGACGAAGGACCTTCTGTCACAGGGAAAGGGCACGGTGTGGCACCCCAAGCCAGTCCTCTGGAATCTCCAGGTCTGGCCCCTGGACGGGACGAGGAGACTTGCCGCCGGCGGTCAGAGAGACCGTACTGCAGGGTAGAGCCCGCCACTAGGTGTCTATACGCTTATAAGTGGACGCTCTCGGGACCTTAATGTGGTTTTACAGGGTCTTGGTATGGCCCCTTTCGAGCCCCTCAGAGACGCCAGTCTTCCTCATCTGACGATGAAGATGGCACTCTTGATTGCGCTCGCTTCTATCAAGAGGGTGGGGGACCTCCAGGCATTTTTCGTGTCCCATGGGTGCCTAGAATTTGGGCCCTGTAGCTCTCACGTTATCCTGAGACCTGAGATTACGTGCCCAAGGTTCCCACCACTCCTTTCCAGGACCAGGTGGTGAACCTGCAGGCGCTCTCTTCTGAGGAGGAAGACCCAACCTCCAACGTGTTGTGTCCAGTACGCGCACATACTGGCACGTACTACTTGGACCACACACAGAGCTTTAGAAGCTCTGAGCAGTTCTTTGTCTGTTATGGGGGACAGCACCAGGGTAGGGCTGTCTCCAAACAGAGATTGGCGCACTGTATTGCGGATGCCATCACTTGGCATACCAATCCCAAGATCACCCGTGCCCGCTTGCAGTGAGAGCCCACTCCACTCGGAGTATGGCCTCCTCATGGGCACTGGCTCAGTGCGCCTCTCTGGCAGACATATGTAGTGCTGCTGGTTGGGCTACGCCCAGTATCTTCGCGAGGGTTTACAACCTCCACGTGCAACCAGTGTCAGCCCGTGTCTTACACGCTGCCGGCGTATAAGGCCGGCAACTGGTTTGGGCGTACGCCTGCGAAAGCACCTTCTCCCCTCTCCAGGCGAGTCTAGTGCACTATCTTAGCCTCCCTACCTCCCCCCTTAGGGCGAAGTATAGGCATTCTATCCATCACTAAGCATTGGCATTATGGTAACAGACCGGGCGGAGCGGTCTGTTAGAACCAAGTCCAGTACTGGTAGAGTCGCCCCTGCTCAGGTGGACCCCTATACTAGGACTGTTGTCCCATACGTAGTGACTCCCCTGCAGGGTCGTCCCATATGTTGAATTCCTCCCTCTTGGTTCCTCTGTCGGTGAACCTGTGACCTCCCCTGTGGTGGATTATACCACCTGGTTTCTGTCCCCCCTTTCGGGCTGACACAATTTCTCACATGTTGTTCTCCCCACTGGTGAGACCATGTTGGTGTCTTCACATGTAACCTCCCCTTGTAGTAGGATGTGGCCTCCGTAACACACTCTTCAATGAGTAGAGCAGTGTTTCCCCAGTGTTCTTACGGCGCCGGACGGCGTCTTGCTAATAGAGACAAACGCCATCGCCCGTGATGGCCGTCGGTACAAGCCTCTCAGTATGCTACTAGTACTGATCCCACTGGAAGATTACGTCTCGCGATAGCGCTCACTAGTCCGTGACTTGCTAGTCCAGTCAGTGTTGCTCCGCTTGAGGTTGTGATACGGCTCAGCGCTGTGGTGTGTAAATATAGGTCACAACGTCGAGAGACTGACTGAAGGGGAACGTCTCGGTTACAACTGTAACCTCCGTTCCCTGATGGAGAGAACGAGACGTTGTGTCTTCATGCCACAACGCTTCGCCGACCTGCTGCAGCGACCGGGAGATGTCTCTCAGGTTCCTCAGCCCAAAGGCTGGGTGAATGGCCACCGCCACCTCCCTTTTATACCCGTATGCACGGGGTGGGGACTGCCGTGCGTGTGCCATTCGCCAAAGCCCATTGGTGTTTTAAATTCCTTTCGGAGATGATAGGTTCTCAAGATCAAACCCCAGTCTGTCTCTCAACACAACGTCTCGTTCCCTCCATCAGGGAACGGAGGTTACAGTCGTAACCAAGACATTTTTGATTATCTTCAACACCAGGAGATTTGACAAGAAATCTGTGACAGACACACAGGCTACATCATCAAAGATGAGACACTATATCTTTTTTGGTGGGTGTCAAAGGTGCTCAGTGTTGATCCTGTTTCCCGGAGGACATGAACTTCACGGTTTTCTAAATCTATGTGTAATCGCACTACTGCCCAAAACAAGTGCCAAACTCCTTTCCACCCACATGATATAATTATTCTGACCAAATGTTGTCTGTAAAAAGCCCTTGCTTGTTTGTTTGTGTCTGTGAAATGTGTGTTCAAGAAGTCAAAGAACTATTATGTAATAACAGTCTAAACCAGCTTGTCTGAAACCAGACTGAGAGGGTCATCGTGTAGTGTTGTTGCGCTTAATTCAATCCACTTTTTGTGTTCTTAAAAATGACAGTTCACCCAAAAATGAAAATTCTGTCATCATTTATTCACCTTCATGTCATCCCAAACCTGTATATGACTATTTCTTTTGTCCATACAATGGAAGTCAATGGGGGCCGATGTTGTTTGGTTCCCAACATTCTTCAAAATATCTTCTTTTGTGTGCCGCAGATAAAAAAGTCATACAGGGTTGGAACGACTTGAGGAAATCAAGTACGTACAAGTTCATAACTTGCTAAATTTAACCTTTTGACATCTCTCTCAAACTACATATTTTTTATTTGACATCCATTGGTGCTTACATATTTTCAATGGCAACAAATTTCACATGGGAGTTAACACAATTATCTCATTCAAAAATTATTGTTTTCAGTAGCCATATAAACCATATAACATTTTGTCTTTACCTTCATATCTCACATGGAAACATGAAAATGAACAGAAATCAGTTGTCAGAGTCTTTAAGAGAGGAGTTCCAGGTTGATATGATTGATGTTGTGTTTCGAGAGATGCTGCTCTCTGCCTGCTGTAGTGCAGTACTGCACCTCCTCTGACCTTGTGCACTAAAGTCACTCTGCATCAGAATGGCATCAATTTGGCAGCAGTTTGCAGGCAGGTCGGAATGGCACATTGATCCGGTTGAGCTTTGAGCTATTTTGAGGGTTCAGTTGAACCGGATACAAAAGGAAAACAGTGTTCCATGTGAGCACCATGACGGGATGTGCACATGTCCATAAGGTTAATGGATTTTCTTTTAACATGGTATTGGGTACACAGTTTGTATTTTGCACATTGCATCAAAGCTGTGCATCAGCATTCAATTCAAAGGGATAGTTCACTCAAACATTAAAAATGTGTCATCTTTTACTCACCGTCCTGTCATTTCAAACCTGTATGATTTTCTTTCGCTGGACACAAAAGTAGATTCTATTTTAAAGAATAGAAGTTAATGGGTACCGCTTGCTGTTCTGGGCCCCCTGACTAAATTGTAGTAGGCTGGGCCCCTGGAAGTCATGATCACCTTCCGGGGGGGAGGGGTTCTGTTGGTCCCTGAGCTGTGGGCCCCTAAAGGTACCGCTGTTGTTCGGTTACCAATATTCTTCTTAATGCATTTTTGATTTGCATTTATTGGTTGAGTTTAATTTATTTGTCTTTTTTGTGTAAAAATTTGGTGATCAAAACAAGTAATATAATGACAAAATCATGACGGTACAAATTGTTTGACATTTTGGAAATGGAAGTCGGCTACATTGCATTGTGGGACAATACTGTTGTATACAGATCGTCTGAACCCCAAAAATCAGCTCAAAGCACATAATATACAAACTGTATATTTAGCAAAAATACTATGGGTAGTATGCTATTTCCATCATATGTTATTTTCCATCAATTTAAAATGGTTTGTTTACTTAATTTGTTTCTGAAACCTGCACACCTGCTCAATTTTGCTGGTATACTGCCATCTGTTGGCCGACTCATTAGTAAACATCATCACGTATTCACAGGCCCACTTGCCTAAAGCTCATTTTCCCTCTGATGACTCACACAGATAAGCACAGTGAAAGAAATCTGATTAAGTCATCGTCTCAGGGACTTTATGCATGACAGCCAGTGGTGTTTATAGCAGTTAAATTGGCCTTTACGACAACATGGTGTCATGCGGTCTAATTTCCCTGATGAATGTATAATTCCTCATGAACGCCTGGAATAGCTTCACACCGGAATATCTAGTGTAGCTTTATTTCAAAGCCAAGCAGTGCAACAGGAATTTCCTCCAGCTAGATCCATTTCTATTACAGTTAGTGGAGGCTATAACATCTGTATGATATATAAAACATGTTGTGTGTCATTATGCATCCGGTGCACGATGATGATATCGTCCCTTCACTAATCTGGTATGTGCATCTATGTTATGTAAGCTGACTGAATAGATGTCTGCTTCTATCTTTCCCAGTGCCCTTCCCGCGAGAGGCGGACACATTGGGTGCCAGCTGCCTTGATTTAAACCGCTGCGGGCAGCTGGGGGATCAACGCGAGTTCAGACGCTGTTTGGGGACGGAAGACGTCTTACACAAAGTTTGGGCTCTAGGCCCAAACATGTTGTTGATGCTTAGTTGAGTTGTCGAAGAAATCATTATTTTCATAGATGGGAGAGTTATGAAAATCTATTCCTGTACATATTAATAACAACATTTATTTTAAAAAGTAATCTAATTATCACAATATAACAGTATTGTAAGCTGAATTACTGTAATGGAATACTGTTACTTTTTAATGTAGGTACATTATTTTATTTTTTAATGTAGGGACATGGCACTTACACGTTGCCATGTCTACAGCATCTATATTCCACCACACAACTATGGTTCACCCTGATATCTGGAAAACCAATAGCAATGTGTCACTGTTTAAAGGGCTGATTTTCCAGTGCACTTGTTCTTTCAGCGAGCTGTCTGGATAATGAAGTCCGCCGACAGAAACAGACATTCTATTGATAAGCCATGGCTTAAAAAATAAAGCTTTTGCTGCTTGTTTTTTATAAGATTCCCAGATGTCATTTTAAGAATGGGAATTAAAAATACATTGGAGCAGCTTGTCAGTTCTGGACCGGTGGCTTCGAGGCACATTGCAGAATGTAAATGAATAAAGAGGTCAAGCTCTCTGTGTCTCCTCCAGCAGAATACATAACATGATGCTCTGTTACCACCTGTCCACCTGCAGCGCTGGTGTCCTTCTTGGCTGGAGATCAATGAAATGAATATGAGGAGATCCGGCTAAATTTATTTAAATTCTCATAGCTTTAGATGCATTAGTTAGTATAATAAAATCCTGCAGACATAATTGTAAAATTATGAAAAAACAGCAAAAATGTAAAGTATGATAATGAGTCCTGTACGAAAAAGAAGATTGAATACACCATGCAGGCACAGCTCTTTCATAACACTGCCTAGCATGCCTATTGTAAATAAAATCAGTAAAAAATCAGGAAGTACACATTCATTATTCTGATGTGTCTAGTGTTGTTCTGCCTGTAACCAGCAGAGGAGGTCTGAATCACAGAGATAGTCTCAAATGACTTTGGTTGGCTATATGTAAATCACCCAATATAACCATTAATGTGGTAAAAGAATATTAGGAATCACATATGGGGTGAATTGAGTTAATTGGGACATTTGTTGCCCTCCAAGACACTTTTGATGGTATTTGAAGCCTGGTTTGCTTCCTTACCCCTATGCATAACCCACTTTTTACTGTACGACTTTACTGTTTGTATTTTTGGAGTACAAGAGACTAATAATGTGTAAAAAAAACAATTTTGTAAAAAATGTAAAAAAAGTTATTTTAACCTTTTTACTGTAATACTGTGTGTTCATTTTTAACCTATATTTAATCCCTGTAGAATATATATTTTATGCATCTGTTTTAGCGCAATTTGACACAAATTGACACATGCTTTTCAGAAACGTGAGAGTTCAGTGTTCAGGTTGATCCCCAGGAAAGAAAAATGTTTAAATAAATTATAAAATTAAATTTAAATAAATACTTGGTATAGTGTAGCTCCTTTTTATTGCATTTATGATTAGGGCTCTCCCATATTTTTTTTATTTTCCACTAATTTGAAGTTGGTGTTGAAAAGTGTTTTCAAGTGTTATCTAGGTTACATTTAGTCAGATTAGAAAAAGTAATCACTGTAAACATTGTTGGTTCAATTAAAAAAAAATTTACCTGGTTTCCTTAACATTTTATGTTAATTTTACTTAAAAATATTAGTCAACTCAATGAAACTCAGTTAACTAGTATTTTTAAGTTGAATTAACTTGAAGAATTTAAGGCATTTGAAGTTGAACCAACAAAAAGCAAATCATTTTTACAGTGTACCAAGCCGATACTTCAATGTGAAGTAAATTGGGTATTATATGAAATGTTGTATGTGGAGGTTAAATTTAGAAGAAAAAAAGACGTTCGAGTGAATGACAAGTATTTTCAGTTAATGACAAGGGTAAAATATAGAACATATATAGACATAAATTAAGCAACATAACTGTAAAGTCCATTTTTGCTCTAAGTACCTAAACAAGTACTGAGAAACTTGACAGTTTTGTGGGACTTCAACTTCAAAGTGCTCTGAACTCTTCTACTGACTTGGAAAGATCAGGCAAATTGCTCACATGCGCTGAGTTCTGGTAAGTGGCACACAGTCGACATTATAAGACATTATAAAACACATCCGTGAACACTTTAGCCCTTCTGTGTTTGATTAACACGGCTGGTGTCGTGTTTTGATTAAAGGAAGCTTGTGAGTAAAGTGCCGACCATAAACTATTTCCTCTTTGTATCAAAGTCACAAGGAAACATTAAAACGTGCCTTTTAACTCCCCATTTATGAGGCCACAACTTAATGAACAAGCCACAACGAGGTGAGAAGTGAAAACAAATTAATCTGTAACAATGAATAAATTTCATTGCATCATGAAGCTGAATTTTCATTTTCAAATAATTCATAAAACTACCTCTCTGTAAAGCATCTCAAAGTCTTGTGTTAATAAAGTTAATATACTGTAAAGTGTTCCCAACTGTTACTGACATTTCTGAAGAAAAAAAGCCTGCACATTATTGTTTTTGGAAGTGTGATCTATAGTAATGCATTTATGACTGTATTCTGCACAAATCTCAGATTTTAAACATTTGCAAAGGTGCAGGTAAATTTTTAAAATAAGTAAAATATAAGTGAAAATAATATGCCGTTTTTGATTTTGCACTAAATTAATCATTAATATTATCAAACTTCAAATTGAAAACATTAATATAGCAAACAAAGTAAACAAGCATTATTTATTCTCCATCCAGATGTCTTAAAAACTATCAACTGTACACAACAGCACCTTTCAAAGGGATTTCAGTGAAGAATAATTACAGTATAAATATATAAAATTGTAGCTAAATATATATAAAAAAGATATAATTGCATATAACTGTCCAGCTTGCTTCTATGTTGGATGAAAACAATGTATAGAGAAAAGCCTTTTACTTTACTACCCAAGATACAAATCTTATTTTAAACCTTTCAATGAAATATCAATGTTTTTATCTTATAAATATATGTAAATCATTGGCTTATAATTTGCTAATTTCCTTTAAGAGCTATAACCTTAAAAAACGCCATCCATCAATTATAGCAAAGCAACAGGTAAGTCAGCCGTCATCTTGAGAAGTAAAATCGATGTATGACGCTGTATCAGTGTATGAGCCTGTCAGAAATCATTTTAACAGGATGAAAATCCATCCAACATTATTACAGTGGACTTTATAGTACACAAAATAATTCATTTTACAATATATTACATGAAGACGTATGACACAAATATACAAATAAGGTTTGGCATTATAGTTATCCATCCACAGGGTAATATTTGATCTCTCTGTCAGTGGAAAGTGAGGTAAAATGTTCTGATATTCATATCAGGTCTTTCAGGATGTGTGTTAAGGCACGCAATGAAAAGGAATCATGGGTTTTAGATGTTTTGGTTGTTGTTTGTTTTTTTGGACTTGGATACCCAAAGATTGTAAACATCGTCTTTCTATACATCCACAGAGCCGTAGCTGTTCATAGCACCTCCTCTCAAGCAAGGTGATACATGCTGTACCCCAAAGGTGCTCCATAAAGCCCAACTGGAGCAATGGGCAATAAAGGCCTTTGGAAAGGATAAGACTGTCCATAGAGCGAGACCGCCGAATGGAGCTGCGTCCCAAGAGGAAGATGCAGACTGAAATTAGGATGCAGGGTTGGTTTAGCAGTCAGCTTGAGCTTTTCCAGCTCGGCCTCCTGTAGACGCTTGGCCTTGGCCCGTCGGTTCTGGAACCAGATCTTCACCTGGGTTTCTGTAAGAGTGAGGGAACTGGAGAATTCCGCTCGCTCTGCAATGGACAGGTACTGCTTCTGCCGAAACTTTCGTTCCAGGGCCAGGAGCTGCGAGGTGGTGAACGGCGTACGGGGTTTGCGGTTCGTCTTGTGCTTGCGGAGAGGACAGGAACTTCCCTGGCCTGTAGCATAAAGGAGACAAAGTTTAAAAACGACATATTGTAAACATTATTACATTTCTTATACATTTTAATGCTGGAATTTCTCTGTCAAAAAAGATTCAAGAAACTACATTCTAAAGATTTTATATTATTGAGATAATAATTTCATACTTTTAATAAAACATATGTATATACAGGTCATTTTACATTTTAATAAAACTTATTTTGTTAAATGAATAATATAAAGAAATCTAATTTAATATCCATTAACAGGTATAGGCTAATTTGATTAGAAATCATAATTTTGAGTCTTCAGATTTTTAATGCTACTTAAAACATTATATATAAATATTGCTCAAGTAAGAACTAAAACTTCGTGTTTACTTTATCAATTCAAGTCTAATCAGTAAGGCCTACTGACACAATTACAAAAACATAAGAAATCAAATATTAAATAAATACTACATATACCATTATTTACTTAACTTTACCAATAGGCTATAATTGCAAATACATTGACAGAATTTTTTGTTGAGAAGATACAGTACACATGTTGTTTAGATCTCTTTCCATTTCAATAAAATCAAGTTAAAAGGCAAGCGTTAGGAAAATTAGCCATGGTTTTGTTATAGTAAAAACGTAGTAGGCTAACTTTGTTTTTTGGCGGATCGGGTGCCATTTGTATAACTATACTTTTACCAGAAATATCATAGCCTGCATAGCATCATTATTATTGGAGATTTAAAATGTAACTGCATAAGCAATACAGCGTGTCACTTTAAAAATATAAACATTGCTTACGCGATTGCGAGTATGTCGAGTTCATAACCCATGAAGTGCAGTCTTCCGGCTCCGGTGATTCGGATTTGACGGGTGAACTCTGCATAAAGTGCTTTGATATTCCAGCCGAACCACAATCCCTTAGCTCAGTTTTAGCGAACGGACTGGACACATCCTCACGCCTTCTTTCAAAGTCCTTACTGGGTTTGTGGCTTGATATGAGAGACTCCACGCTAAAGGGATGACTTGACACTTGAGGCTTGCGATGCTCCATCGTCCGATCTCCGTCTGATACCCTCAAGCTCGCGGACACGGACATCCTCCTCGCGACTCTCCTCTGGACGCCCGAACTTCAAAGTCACTCTGACGTCTCACGCGAAAACAGTCAGGCCTTTGATGCCCTGAAGCACGCGGCGACGGCGGAACTTTTGACCAATCGGAGCGTCTACGGCAGCACACTGCAGCGGCCAATCAGAGCGTTGCCGAAGTAGTGTAACTAGCGATTGGTTTAGAGAAGTTTGGGAAAATGTGTCGATCATTTTGACTGACAAAAGTGACCGCGACGGGGAGAAACATTCGTGAGATTTGGTGAGCGATGTGTATTGACTTGACAACAGAACACGAAGTACAATAATAATTTACACATTTACACGTTGACTAAACGTTACTTCCGCAACTGTAGTTTATTATGGTATTTGTAGTGAAATGCGGTAACGCGAATGATTATCAGTCCGCCAAAAAGGCATGGCCACACTTTCTATAATAACATGATTCATTTTCGTTAGGTTTTTCATTTTTGTAAACATGTAGCCTACTTATTGAAGTGGGTTTTCTCCAAGCTGTTTCAGAAGGTTCAAGAATCTCACAGCTGCAGAAAAAAACACGTCCCTTATCAAATGAACCATGGTTTTATTATAGTAAAAGTATAGATTTATTTCCATTTGTATTACCATAATGGTACTACAAATGTCATGGTTAAACTATGTTTCCTGTAGTTGGACTCGGAGCATGGTAAACCTGTGGATACTATAGTTGTAATACTAATACCACAGTTACAGTAAACTATGGATACTGTAGTAAAACCATAGTTTTCGAAAGAGCAATCTAATTCTTCAGTATAGACAAAAGTGTAGGCCTACATGTGCTATAATGTGTGAGGCATTATGATTCAATGCAGTACTGCTGTACAGAACTATCCGAGACATAAGCTGAAGTGTGATTATTTACTTAACAATGATTTTCAAGTGAAAATGAAAGATTGTTATCTTGCACATTTTCTTGAAAAAAGTAGTTGTTGCTGGCAACAGTAACAAGCTAGATGCAGCGTTAGGGTGTTTACTCTTTAAAAGTAAAACAATTTAACAAAAATTCTAATTAGGAACAAACTTCTTGTGGGCACTTAGACTGTGGCATTCCACAGTAAAAAGGCATTCAGACAGAGATCAATTAAAGTCTCGTCCTGGATGGGGGAACTGTTTGTAACCATGACACTTGGTGTATTTGGGTGATCACACTTGAAATAAACATCACCCTTCTTCTCTTGTAATGAATAGCAGGAACAGCAATCAGCTGCTTGTTGGACTGGTCTCTGTGTGTGTTTGTATGTGCACTAATGCTGCAGGGTGAGATTCTGCTAGCTTGTCTTTCCCAGGAGCCTCAGCGTTTATTAAGCAGGGTGATTTCACAGACAATCTGAGGTTTGTGAAGGCGCCAGTGAGCGGGAAGATGAAAGGCGCCTCTCCTCGGGGGAGAAACTGTGGCAGTTTAGCGGCTCCACTCAGGAGGAGTCGCCTCCCTGCACACACATACACACGCACGCAAGCGCGCACGCAAGCGCACACGCAAGCGCACACACATGCACACACTCTGCCGTCACGCCTCTGCCTTTAGGCACCTTGTCGAGCACAATCCAGCTCTTTCCGTAGATGGGCTGAGAGAGACTGCTGAACTGTAGTGATAGATGAGAAGGACACACTTTTACAGTTGAGTATCATAGAACCTGACAGGAGACATATGAGAAATACTCAATAACAGAGGAGAGAGAGAGAGAGAGAGAGAGCGAGAGAGAGAGAGAAAGAGAGAGAGAGAATGCTTGGGCAATGCTACGCCATAAATATTACATTTAAAAGCATTTCAGGATAATGGCCCTTAGGGATAAGACTTTTTAAAGAAAATTGCCTAATTACTTTCACCTTTATGAAAGAAGGAAAAGACTACAACGTCAAAAACAAACTCCTGGTTTTTCTGGTACAGTATGTTTGAACACACCTTGAACATTGTAATTATGGGCTTGACTTTGCAGTGCTGGAATGCTTATGTAGGTACTTACATTCCTTCAATCTAACAATGTTTACACATGTATTTACCCAGCTTGACAGACACTACGATCCACCAAATCAAGCACTACCAGGCCAAATGTCACACGCTCTTATTCTTGCTTTACACTATATGGATTTATTTTAACTATAAGCTTGATACTGATGTTAAATGAGAAAAAATAGCAAACCTGTGATTTTAAGAAAACAAGTGCAAGGGTCATTCTATGCCATGCAAGTCTTTACGTTTAAGGAGAACAACTTAATTTATTGTCTTGGCACACCGACATAACATAGGATCACAAGCCTCATCTCACTAATTACACTGCATGACAAGACTTGGCAAAGGTGACAGCAACTGTCAACGCTTTGTTTTTATTAGTACCTTATTAGGCTTCCGGATCCTTCTCTTATGAGCAAACATTTGCTGTAATGAGAGAAAATTGCTACCCACCAAATGAGGATGGCGCCAGCTTCAATTAGCTCAAAGGAAGAAGTTATTACTTAGAGGCAGATAAATTATCATGTAATATGAAAATGATTCACTCAACACATGATAGGGCCCCTGTTGTGCAAGTTTTTGTTGATGCTAAAATAAACAAACTTAATCAAAATAAACAGATTGTGTAAAATTGCTTTAAAGTATGTATTAGCTATAAAAAAAACTGCCTGTTATAAACATGTACAGTATGTGATATAGATTGGAATTATTCTATGTCATGTTAGGTATGCAATGCAAGATGTTTATTTAAAGGGGATGTGCAATGGTGTTTCATGCAATCTGACTTCTTAACCTTCTTAATCTTAAACGTGTTGTCTTCTCATGCTTGACAGGGTCAGTTTGTCAAAAAACGAGTTGAATGTATGACGTAGTTGTCATGGCTCTGCTTCCTTAGTCATGTTTTTCTTGGTCCTGTAGCAGAGCCATGACAAAGTCTTTGGTTATGTGTGGAGAGAAACATATTATTGTCCGTTTGACAATAATATACGTTCTCTCCAGTGTCTTGTCATTGGCCCCATTCCTCTCGTTTCCTTGTGATCTTTCCCTGAGTGTTTTAATGTCCCACACCTGCCCCGTGTAATTATCCCTCGTTTGTTTTCCCTATATATACCCTCTTGTTTCTTTGTCCTGTGCTCTTGTATTACGTTGTGTCTACGTTGCGTTTACGTTGCGTTGTACTGCATTGTGTTAGTGTTCATGTCCGTGCTCTCACCCGTGTTCCTGTTCCTTGCCCTGTTCGTGGTTTGTGAGTTTTGTGCCTTGTATTATTTAAGACGTTTGGTCGTGTCCTTTAGTTTAGTTTATTGTTCTTGTTTTCATTTTGCCCCCCCGTGGTAAGTCTTTTGTTTTATATTTCTTAGTTCTGTTTTCCCCCATTGTGGGTGTTTTTGTTCTGTTTTTGTTTTTTGTATAATAAATATATCTGTTAACCCCTTCACTGCCTGCCTGCGCTTGGGTTCTTCTGCCAATCCTTGACACAAACTCCTCTAGCAAGCTAATCCACTCCCATAAAACACTAAGATACTGTAAATTTGATGTAAAACACATATCTGCAGAGAAGGACCAAACAAGCAACGGTAAGGCTGGAGGCCGGCCTCGTCCTGGGACTCAGACCTCTTATGGGAGCCCTGGAGATGTGCCATGCTTTGTAATTACAGATTGCAGCTAGGCCAGATCCTTGAACCGATGAAGCCATTAGTGTTCATGACTCACCCACCTTCATGACTTGAGTTTCCGTGTAAACGCCCACAAGTAAATGAAGGGGCCCTTCTGCGACCTCTCATTTCTCACAGACAGTGACTGGGCAATGCACGAAGCCTTGATTTACGGTTTGATTTCAGGGTTTACAACACTGAGACTGGCTTTTAATTTAGGCGGAGGCCCTTGTGTAGTATAATTGTTTTTTAAATGTAGGGAACAGAGCATCGCGTGAGGAAAAATTACCTTTGTTTTTCCGTCCCCTGAATTTGGATTCATTGTTGACCTGAATGGTGACAGCTCACCTTCAACATAAGTTACTACTTAAAGAACCTGATGTGTGGTTCCTATACACCAAAGGTAACGACGAAATACACAAAGACTGTTCTTCACAAGAGCAGTTACAATAAACCTTCGAGACACAAACAGGGCACGCCATGTCACCCGACACCCCGTCAGCGGGTGTCCGCTTCATTAATGCGATCCTTCCTGCCCCCCAGCCCAAGCAGACGTTTGCCTCCGACCCCAACAACATTTAATGAGAGAGAGACGCCAGGCACAGTGGGGCAAGTCAGAGTGGGAGGGACTCCCCCAAGTCCTCTCGCTAGAATGGACCCTCAATAGAAGCAGACTGCCACAGGGGCCTGTCAGGAACCCTCCGCCCACAAGTTCAAATGTCAGTGGCCCGGCATGCGCCCTTAGAAAAAAGAAAGAAGAAACCTTAGCGGTTTGCAGTCTGTCGTCTAATTGATTGGCAGGCCTGCAAATGAGCAATTCTCTGCTTGTTTCGCTGGACACCGTTTCCACTGGTTCATGGATTGACAGCTATGAATTCTCAATTTAAATTCTTCGAGGGTTTTTTTTTTTTTTTTGTCCTCCAACATTAAACTTTTATAGGGTTGAAGGTCATAAACCAAGGAAACATTGATTGATTTGTTATGCTTTCGTCTATCAAAGACATCAACTCGGAGAAGTAGCCACTTAGCCATGACAGTCTGAGAGTTGTGTAATTGGGTGTATATTAAACGTGACAGGTCAGCTTGACTGTGTTTGTTGTGTGGTTCATTGCGAGTGGAGGGGTAAGTGAGTGGTGACAGCGTGTCGTGTTAGCGGAGGGAGTCGCTCCGGGACGGTCAGGTTGATTTCATTAAGGTGATGGGACACATGTGCTCCCTTTTTCATCTCCTCTTCGGCCCCCTGCTACTCGGAGTCTTTCAAGTCCCGCTGTCTCCCGATCTGAAGATAATTGTTCACTGTAATACTAGTCAGGAAATGAGCTGATCAACTCCAGATGGATAGACAAGGAAAAGGGGAAGACAGAAAGTGAGAGAGAGAGAGAGAGAGAGAGAGAGAGAGAGAGAGAGAGAAAGAGAAAGAGAAAGAGAGAGGGCAGAAGATTGTCTCTGAAAATTAATGTTGATACTCTTGACACCACTTGGCTTCAAAACCTGCAATGAAAGGTTCATTACCTACATTGGCCTGTAGTTGACCACGTGGACATGTTTTTCTTACTATGGCCACAAAAGCTGAAGAGCATTTTATTCTGTTTTGTAGCAGTTTTTCAATCATAACTTTGCCTGATCAGATGACCTGCTTAATAAATGCACATCTGTGACCAACTATTTCATATTAATTCCTCAAATTGATTTCATTTCTGCATGAAAGCCTTCAATTATAGAACATTGTCTCTTATTTGTAGATTACCTTTTTTTAAGCAATACGACATGTGAGGCTATGTGTTTACAGTAACCACCTTTACATGTACTTGAGAAAACAGCTTATTCCTGTATTTTAGATACTTTTGATGGACTTTATGTTATTGTAAATTTATATCGTGTTCATTTTTTATCCACTGTCATTGTGCTTATGAACGCAAATGTTTCTCCCTAAAACTGGTGCCCGGGGTCCATAAATGTAAATGTGTTCGGTGATTTTATTGGTATCTGACGGTAAATCACATGTTCACACGGATATTCATGACTGCTGATTTATTTGACAGTGTTGAATTTGTGTATTGCACATTAACTGAATATGATTTGTATTTTGTACAGTATCACTTATACTATATCTATTATGTACATTTTATTTGCTTATATATGCATTTAAAGTAGTGTAGTCTGTAACAAGGCCCCAAATTTGTTATGCTTTTTAAACTACCTAAAGATTTTTTGGACTTTTTAATATCTAACCTTTTTAATGTTGTTCTTGAGCGAGAGGCGTTTCCAGCTGAAACCAGATATGCAATGAACTGTCAAGGAATCTCCTGTATGCATTTTGTTGTATTGTGCAACTTGCAAGTAATAGCTGGTGTTAGCATAATTATAGCTCAATCTGAAGTGTCTTTGAATTCTGTTTCTATCACTAGAGCCATTTATTTGCCCTTTGGTGCCTTATTACAGTGAATACAGCTAATTACACAAAGCGTTGTTATTACACATTAGAGAAATTCTTCTTCTGAACCTCTGCCATGCTGTAAACACGATATCTCTATCTGTCGTTACGTCACATAGAAAACAAACCTAAAGTCAAAAGAATCAGGCAACATTATGTACATTGATAATACTTTGATAGTACAGATTTTAGAAAACATAAAATATTTTTTACACCCATAACTTATTATGGGACGAAGCTCTATATGCATCATTTGTCAGCTGTCAATATCTTATATATTGCCATATTTGATTTACTATCAGTGCAACATGTGTAAATCAAATGTACATTGGTCCGGCAAAATATTGCAGCAATATTGATTTAAATGCTCTTATGTTCTTGGTTGGTTTGTCATTTTTCACATTCTCCGTCTGTGTTTTTTCAACACTCAGTAGCTAGCGATAAATGATCCAAATAACCAGACTGAGATAGAGAAACAGATTGATATATATAAATTGATAGAATGACAAAACTGCACAGAGACACCAAGTCTAGACCTCCTATTTGGGGCCACTCCCTGTTTGCTTTGTTCATAGCTATGTCTGTGCAGGTAATTACCCTTGATCACAGCATCCGGGGAGGGAGACAGCAACGAAAGGGGTGGGGCCGGAGCCAACGTAAAACAGTTCTCTTTGGTGCTGCGATGATAATGTCCAAAAGGAAATTGCCAATAAATTTAATGACATCGCTTCATTTTAATGAGGCATGATGCCCTTATGATGCCTGCTATGATAAAGACTACACTTAGCTGCCAGAACGTTGATGCATATCCATATCAGGGCTAGAGTTTGATACACCACGTGGTTTCATCCAAAAACAGCTACACGCATTGCATGCAAAGATAGCAATCGTTGGAGAAACACAGTATAGGGCCACTTATTTCCAGTGCTGCTTTTTCATATGGAAAATACCTTAGTAATACTGTTCTAATTATGTGGATGACAATGATATATAAGGACGTAATGAGAAAGAGGTTCAGGTGGCCTGTTATTTCCGATCTTTTCTCGGTTTGATGTGGTTGACTCGTAATAGTGATGTATTGTTGTTTCCTGAGTCAGAATTGCTCTTGAACGTATCTAATCGTGACAGCAGTTACTGCATCAGGGCTGGGTTTTATGGCATACAATGACTCAATGACAGGTTCACAGAAGAGCATCTTTCCAAAATAAATAAAAATAATAGAGCCTACTTTTTGTAGTATGCCGGAAACGTCACTGTAAACTCTAATAAGTCATTTTTAATGAGTAGAATATACGGTTCGGGTAAACAGTGTGTCTATTCGCTTTTTAAGCCTGACGTCACGCACCACCAAGTCATATACCGTTTCCGGGTCCAAACGCTCTAAAAAATGATTATATACAGTACACTGATGGTTTGCTGTAAAACTATGAAAAAAACAAGATCTTAAAGTGATACTTCACCCAAAAATGAAAATTCATTCATCATTTACTCACCTTCGAGTTGTTCCAAATGTGTATACATTTCTTTGTTCTGATGAACACAGAGAAAGATATTTGGAAGAATGCTTGTAACCAAACAGATCTCAACACCCATTGGCTACCATAGTAGGAAAAATTACTTTTGTTCTGTTGAACACAAAAGAAGGCATTTTGAGGAATGTAGGACAGCAAACAGTTCTGGGGCACTTTTGACTACCACTGTTTTTTCCTACTATGGTAGTCAATGGGTGTTGAGATCTGTTTGGTTATAAGCATTCTTCCAGATATCTTTCTCTGTGTTCATCAGAACAAAGAAATTTATACACATTTGGAACAACTCGAATGTGAGTAAATGATGACAGAATTTTCATTTTTGGGTGAAGTATCCCTCTAACCTACATAACGAAATCCCAGATGTCGAGTTTCATGTTTACAATTTACAAAAATATTGATTTTGGAGATTCCGTGAGGCTGTAGTAGTGTACACCGTCTGTGAGTTTTTGAAAGTTTTGCGTAAATGTGGGATATGAATAAAAAAGCGCTTATAAATGTCTGTTTAAATAGTAGGCCTACCCTCACTTGAAATGAGTGGAGGTTTTGACTCCACCAAACATATAATTGTATTGTATATTTTTGATTTTTTTTACAGTCTAAACAATTTTACTCTGATATTGTACATTGCCAGCTTCTCAAATCAATATTATTATTCATAAATGTTATGCATTTTAGTAACACCTCTATACTTTGACCACAGAGTACTTGTGAAATGTTATTTTAATTTATTGTTTTCCTAAAAAGGGATTTGCGATGGCCTGGTTTCAAACAACCAATTTGTGCTTTTTTAAAGCCACTTCCAAATTCCTACCCCCTCCTGAAAGAACATGTTCGACATGATAATCATGATAATCATTTACAAAGGCAATGTCTATCTTGTTGGTTAGAGAAAAGAGCATTTGAATAAAAGAAGCAAGATGATTCTTAAACTAGTAACCACATATTTACCTGCTTTGAAATGTGTGTTTGCCTTGGGTGAAACACATCCCAATTATAATGTTATTTGAAATCGTTTTGTTTCGTAAGACTGCAGTAGAAACATGTAGCTCAGCAATATACAGTATTTTCGTCAGACGTAACTGAGTTTCATTCACAAATCATCCCCCGGGGTGGATGGCAACACTAAAAAACTCAAGTAAAGCTGTCAACAATAACCCCTTCTTTTCTTTGAAAAATAAATGCCTCTTGGTCCTGCACAAACCCTCTTATTTGACGGTGCAGCTTTGTCACCCTGTGTTTAGCAGATTAACCTTGATGATGCCCTGGGCACTGCTCTCATTATGACTCTTTGCTGGAACAGACGAGAGATGTTTCGCAATACATGGCGCCGTAGCGGACCCTCGTGGGTATTAGAGGGCTGAACGTTTGGACCGGAGCCCTAGAATTATCCCATCTCTCAGGTGCGTTTAAGTCGTGGCACAGTTTGACCCTTGCTTAGCATTTACGAGCATAGAAATTTAAATCAATTTGCAGTGTAGTTCAAGGTGTCGTGCAGAAGAATGTTTAAGCTGATTTAAGGAGTGTTTTACCCCTCTGTTAGTACAACAGTTAGGGCCATCATTTTTGAGAGAGGTGAAGAGGTTTGTCATTATATTCTTGGAAGCAGGTGTGTTGATGACAGCTATAGCAAAGACATTGTGATCAATGCACTCAAGCTGATAACAGCCTACATAAGTTGTATTTCAAATCTTGGTGCCGTAAAAACAAATCTGAACTACATAAACGCTGTAGACTAATATCCGCAATACTTGCACAAAAACTTTTCTTTGTCGTACATTTTTAAGATATCCAGATCTTAGCCAAATGTTTGGCAGATAAGGACAAAGCTATTAAATGCCCAGAGGAAAGCATTCATGTTCAGTGGTTGGTATTTCATAACTCATAAGACATAATGACCTCGTTCAGTCATGAAACTCTAGAGGCGCAGGCTAATAGTTCCTAGTCTTGCGATCTGCCAGCCAAACAACTTGAACATCTAACATTGACTTTTCAGGTAAGTCGCTACCATCAACAATTAATGCTTCTTCTACCTCTACATAAATAGTCTCAGTAGCATGCTATAAGCAGTCAGGAGTTCTGGAAACAATCACCCACCTCCATCCCCAGCTCCACTGTCTAATGATGTTTATGGGACATTGTGACAAACATCACAGCAGCATCACTTGCACGCTTGCCGCAGCATGTGTGAATTGGCAGTAGAAAGTCTTTGTTCTCAACACAATCTGACAGGAATTCTATTTTTACAGGAACTATCATGAGGTGGCTAATTCATATGAATTCGCTTAATCTTATTTGTACGCTTTAGTTCGATTTGCTTTCGAGCTAGTGATGGTTAAGTTTAGGGGTGGCGCTTCAGTATTGATTTTTTCTAACAACAGTACACTGAAAAAAAAGTATCGCAATTTAGTTGTGTTAAGGTAATTTTAAGGTAAAGTTAATACAACTTGCAGTATCTACATTTGTTCATTCAACTTAATATTTTAAGTTTTTACTTTCTTAACTAGCTTGTAAGTTGACTTAATGGGCTTATTTGTGGTCTCAACTTTTAAAACATGTGTTGAGTCAATTCAAGGGTGATATCACATTCTCAACATTTATCGCAAGATAAAGGTTTTTTTAAAGTTGTGTTTGACCACTACTGTAGTAGAACCAGCCTGATCTCACAGGAATTTGTAACTCTTTTAAGAGATGGCTATTTTTTATGAATTGATATGAAGTGCATTGTACAAAATGTACAATTATTAGAAAAAAGCAATAATGAAGCCTAATCTTTAACCCTGCGCATAAACATAACCATAACAGGCACAAAAGTAGATCATCCAAAAATGTACAAATGAGATTCAGTCATACAAATTAGCCATCTCGTAAAATGTAAAAGTGTATCCTGAGAGTTGACTGAAAAAGCGTCTTAATTTGTGTCTTAAATATCATCTAAAGCCCCGTTCAGACCGCCAGCGACACCCAGTGACAAAGCGAGGTCATTCATTTCAATGTCTATTCATTTCAATGTCATTCACTATAGTCTAGTGACATCCAGCGACACGAGGGACAGTGACTGTTAGCGACAGAAAGTGGGCGTGTCTAGCAACTCGACAGAGTTGAGATTTGCGCAACTTTATGCAAATGATGAGCGACTTTCAGGAGCGACTACCAATATGAGTAGAGCAGCGGAACTCACATCATCCGTCTCTCAACTGTTACTGCAGGGTTTGTTTATAAATGTTTCTAGGACAACGAAAGCTAGGAACGCCTTCTAACGACCTCGTAACGAGAGACAAGTGACACGTAGCGATACAGTCGCTGGCGGTCTGAACGTGGCGTAAGATCTCTTTGAAGAAGTAAAATGTGGCTACTGTTGTCATATAGTTTAGACCTATACATGTCTCCAATTGCTCTCCAATCTTTGTATAATGTCGCTGTCCTTCTGAAACTTCGTTGGTCCAAAATTGCTGTTTTTCAGGAAATGGAAAAACACTTAACTTTTTCAATGATTGACAAAGTTGACAAGCACTTTTTTATACTTTTTATTGGTTAGATATTTGCAAAACCCAGTGACAAAACATAAAGGGTGACTAACAATAATGATTTATGTTAAAAAAATAAAAATCACGAAATATGGAGATACGAGGTTTCACAAGGCCAGCAGCAATAAATGAAACTTTAAAATCATCTCCACTATCAAATAATAAAATGCAAATGAAGTTGGATGGGCCTTGAGGGGTATAACAAGGGTTTCAACTTCTGTTTACAAAGAACAACAGGGATGTACAGTATGGATAAGGATTTGTACATATGAATCATTCTTTAAATTTGCTATGTGAGAATGATCAATATTAGATGTTCAAGGACAAACAATGCATGGGCCCTTTAAGAGGAGTAATCCTGGTAATTAAAGAGGTGGTGTCGCTTTCTCTGTTTGGCATGCTTCAACACATTAGCTTGTAATGAGTGAGGGACCACAATTACTGCTGCTTAATTTAAAGTTGTCAAGCGAATTGAAAGGTTGACATAGAGGTTTGAATAGACCCATTACAATGCAGTGAAGCATAAAAGTTATCCAGTACATTCCGTGTTGTGCGAATGCAACCTAAAATTAAGTAGGAAAATGTGTCAGCCTCTCAAAACTGTTTTTGCAAGTACAGTAAGTGGTCAAAAGTTTACTTATATCTTGAAAATATAAGAGGAATAAGAGGAATTTTGAAAAATAATATTTGTTCTTGATATTTTCTTTTTTAATATTTTAAGATTGTGGGGGGTTGTCTTTTATTTTTAGAAATTAAATGTTGATTTATTTGAATTTTATTGGAAGTTTCTTTGTTTGATTGTTGATTATTTCTTTATTTTGATGCTCAACTCACACCTCAGAACCCAAATTCTGTCTCTTTTTTTTCATAAGCATTTGTCTGGTATACCATGTCCTGCTATTTGATCTTCACTCTGAGTTTTGAAACATGAGAGCAACTTGACCCTAGGTGAACTTTTAAGTTAAGCTGTTGTTCTGTGCTTTAGTCCAGTTAAAGCGATGTGATGTTAGGTGTCCCTGTGAACACAAACAAAGATTTGGAAGAGTACTTTTTTTTGTCCACAGTTGTTCCCATCCTATAAATTTGTACCATGCCACGAATACACAAGTATCCCGCACAAATGTGGGCATCCAGCCTGTGTATGTGCCCCCTTTTATATCCCCTTTATGAAATGTCTTTTGTTTCACTGGGCAACTTCTCCTTTGATTAATGGTTGTGGATTATGTTCCAACATGTGTAAGACAGGGTAATAAAGATGTCAAGAGGTCAAATGCATCATTGAATAAACAAAATATTAATCAAATTAAACAGAGAATGTACATATTAAATATATTATAGCTTCTAATTTTACTCGTATGATGTTTTTTTACACATTTCTGTTCTTTGTAGAACATTTAAGAGTTTGTGATCCAATATACTGTTCAGCAGGCATTTATTCATAGAGGAAAATGTTATTACAGTACTCAAAAGTTGCTCTAAAGTTATGTAAAAGAATGAATGTCGATCTTAGATCATCTTAGTTTATTTGTTCTTAAAGATTTATGGAGTAATATTGATACATACAGATCTTGGTCAAACTGAAATATCATCTTGGTCAATCAAAGCACACTTAGTGACATGTTGGCTTCTCTTCTAAAACTGACGCATGTGAGATTACTGTTTGTTTATTTACTTATTTTTCCAAAGAGATAAATCTGAAAGTAAACATTTGCTCCCTAGTTTATCTAACTGCTGTCCAAAGCACATAAATGATGAATTAAATAGATCACATTGGTGACACTCTGTCCTGTAAATTAACCAGGACCATCAAGACCATTTTATTGATGAATTAATTAAGTATATTAAAAAATATATACTATGTAATTCACCCCAAATAAATAAAAAATATTTTTACTCTACAATATTTTATTTGTAAAAATATGTCATGATGTATGTGTTAAACAGCATATAGGCGATACTTGTAAACCAAAGATCTTAATGTCACATTTATTTAAAAAATCAGTTTTTTTATTTAATAATTTAAAAATTATGAATTGTATATACCCGGATTACAGTATATCTGACAAGTGCTACAGCCATTCTAAAATCCCACTACTTTGATTGAGTGGGTTTCTGTCAGTCAGCGGGTCATTTGATGACAATGGAAAGTGTGTTGTGATCTGCAGCTTTACAGCTTTAAGCTCTGTCACATTACTGCAAGGTATTATGTGTGACTGAACTGAACTGTCTGCTGTTTATTACTGATATGCCGTGAGATTGTGTTGCCCAATCAGGTACAAAGACATCTAATCCATTTGTTTATAAATAATCCATATGTTTATAAATTATTTCTCTGTAGACCTATAGAATATGGATTTTTAAAAAAGCTGAGGGTGCAGTTTTCTTACGTACTGTCTGCACCATCAGAAAGCCATGCGTGATAGTTTAGATCGCAAACATCTTGAAGCTTTTCTTGCACAGCCTAGCACTTCTGGAGCTCTTTAATCTCGATATAACCTTGTTTGTCTGCCACCATTAAACTCTGACAGTTTCCCATGTTTCAACAAAGAGCTACATCGTTTGGGTCTGTGCCGCACTTCCTTCGGATAAGCTAAATAAAGCTTTTCCAGAGAAAGCAGGCCCCAAAGACTTTCTTATTGCCTGTTAGCCATGCGTAAATACGTCTACGTGTAAACAACAATGGAACCGCAAGGCGGAACTATGGCGTTTGCAGTGTTTCTAAAGAGTCCCTAAACTGGAAACAGTCATTTATGAGCCCATTTCAAAGTGTAAGTGTGATTTTAAAAAGACCCATTTAGTTGTAATAACATTTTGGGTCGATTTTGTTTATTCAAGTTACCTCCGCATAAACTGCGTGTTTACGTCGCCTCTGTGCCATTATTGGAACAAAGATTAAAAAACAAAGATATGGCATTATGATTTATACCGCGGTCATTTCAGAGCTGTAATTAAGTCAATTGTCTGTGATGAAAGCGATGGGCTTTGTGTTGTTGGGAGGGGCCTGTTTGTTTGGAGTCTGACAGTAATCCTGATCTGAAGACACACAGGGACAGACACTAGCCATGGGTATTAAATGTGGCCTTTCAGGGCTTTAAAGTGCCTGATGAAGAAACAAGAGCTTTTATTAACAGGTATGTGGATTAATTTTGCATAAACATGTGCAAATTGAATTTTTTTATTATTACTCTATTTGAACATGTTTATGTAAAATTCATCCATATACCTGTTGATATAAGCAGTTAATACATAACATTAATATATTTATACATGAACAAAGATTAAGAAAACTAATACATTATTATTATTAATAATAATAAAAATAAGAATTAGTTAATATAATATAATATATTATTATATAAAATATCATATTATTTTGGTTGAAATATGAAAAACTTGACCAATTTTGCATCATTCTGTTTCTATAGCTGTTGTCACATTTTTGCATTGTTGCGAAGACAATACATTTTAAAACAAACAGTAGAGATATATGGAAAAAATGTATATAAATAATTTAAAAAATAATAAAAATAGAAACTAGGAAATTCTAAAAAAAAAGTGTTACAGCATACATTGTATTATTTTTATATTGTTTTATTTTATGGTATTATTAAATGTTATTTCCTGTATTTAAAAAAATGATGAAATGTACAAAATTAAAAACAAACTTTCCTTTATGGACGGCAAAAACTTATACCCAACACTGGTAACTGTAAAAGTCCCAAGTATATGTGATTCAACAATAACAAAGCTGACATCATTTGACGTTCATCTTTTAAAGGCTATCTAATGAGATATAATAAGTGTCATTTTTCCTCATAGCCTGAGAGTTCAAGCAATCATTCCTAATTATATTCCCATTAGATGTATCAACACTGTGACAGAGATGCGTACACCTAGATCAAATATCAAATGGAAGGACTCCAAGATGTCATTCTCATCGGAGCTGTAAAAAAAGGATCTGCCAAACTCACTGCCAGTGGAACGGTCCCATTCACTAAACACCGTCCAAACGTCTCTCATTAAAATCTCTCATTATTCCTTCAGTCATAACTGCTCTTCTCGATTTCAAACGCACCAGTTTTGTCCCTTTGTGTGCCTGTCACCTAAGCTCATTGCCCGGCTCCATTAGGGATCTCTCTTACGGCAATGGAGGGACTTTACATTCAAGACTGCTATTACTTTCATTGTGTTTCGCCTCAGCCCGAGGAAACACCTGATTGTGTAAATAGTTCTCCTGCATATCATAGCAGGGTATACTGTGTGCTGACGGGCCTACTTATGACTATTCAATCCTTTGAAAGGGGTGGGATATTAAAGACCTGATGTTTGATAATAGTTTTTTTTTATCATGGCTTGCCGTAATCTTGCTTTTCATATCCTGGCAGACATCCCAGACTATTTAAAATCAATCACAAATAGACTTAAGATAAAGGATATAAATCAAAGATGCTTATAAAAATATAAATTGAGTAAAAGCTCTTGGTTTGTTTAACAGCATTTCAACCTTGCCACCCCTACATGTGTATATTCAGTGCATGAATATCAAATTGAGAAAATAGCCCCCTCTAGTGTTACCACTACAAAAATGAACCAGGGCTGGGTTTCCCAAAAGCATCGTAAGCCTAAATTGATCGTAAAAACGATCGTACGAGTGATCATAATATTACGGTCTGTTTCCCAAAAGCATCGTAACTTAAGTAGCACTTAAAATCATCGTAGATCTACGAGTGCTCTGGAGTAATCTTGAATCCCTAAGTGCATCGTAAGAAGACAGATTTATGAGGACACCTGCAGGACAACCAGAGAATTGCGCTTAAACTTAAGCAAGCCCATATGCGACTTATCATGTTTTTATATATTTCGTTTTCTGTTTATTTAAATCTTTTAAATTACTCAACAAAATTGATAAAAAATACAGTTAAATAAAAATTAAATGACTGAACATACAGTAAAGAATAAAAAAAATGTATGGGCAAGTTGTTGGTTCCAACAAGGGATGCATGTTTGTTGCTGGATTGCTGTATTAAAGTTACTCCACATTTTATGCAAAGTAAAAATGTTGTGTTTAAAAGAGAACTGGTCAAAATGCTTACTTGGTGGTTGTCAGTGTCTTTGTTTTTCTCCTGCTGCTGTTTAGTGCAGCCATGATTTCCTCTTTGAGACTATTGTGAACTATCCTCTAATTATTTAGAGGAACCATGTGATTAAAGGTTATCAGGCTGTTACAAACCTTATATATTACACACTGCCTATCATATGTTCCAACAACTGCAGAAGGCAATACTTAAAGAAACTTGAATGCCTGATTTGCAGAGAAATTGGATTGATTAGCTCTTCCCTTTATCGTTCTCTAATTGAAAGGTTCATTCACTTTGTGCTTATTATTAATAAAGTGCTGGTAATGTATGTATACAATAAACATTTTGTTTGGAGCTAGAAAGCTAGATAATACTAGGGCCTAATAAAATTTTTACTTGGAATTGCCACCTCCACACCACCCAGAAGTGTGATAAAATGTGGTTCAACAAACACAGCATTTTTTTTTACTTTTGTATTTCCCCTAGAACGTGCTTAATATATTGCACAATTACAGTAGATACGTCCTATATACAGTACACATAGAAAAGGTATTATACGTTGCACAAAAAATCTAACAATATTCACCTACCACATGCACATCTGGTGAAAATAATTAGCCTAAACATTTCGAAAACAAGCGCATGCTACAAAAACGAGCCATTGTATAAGGTGACATTTCAGCACCTGACAAACGGAGAGCGACTCTTAAGTAGCACTTAAAGCACTGCTACGTGCAGTCGTGTTAAGTGCATTTTTGGGAAACGCACGTGAAACGATGACGAACGTTCGCAAAGTGGCTGGTAGAAAACGCTCTTAAGATCCATCGTTCACGGGAAACCCGACCCAGATTGTAACCTTCTTATAGTAAAATCATGGCAAACACAAATTAACCGTGATTTTTCTTATTATTTTAATTTATGGTATTATTAAATGTGTTACGTCCTGTATTAAAATGCATTTTAAAATTATAAAATGCAAAATTAAAAATAAAGTTTTCTTTCAGCAAAAACTGATACCCAACTGGTAGAAGTCCCAAGTCTAAAATCTCTATGTGCAATCTATGTTCCAGTCTTTGACTGGAAGCATGTTTATTTTATTGTACCTATTCAAATAAATAAATAAAATAAAATAAATAAAAAGAAAACTGTGTTTAAAGAATTCGCCAAAAAAATTACTTTTACTATAATAAAACCACAGCAACATCAACTATTAACAGAGAGCTTTCCGTTGTTGTTGTTGTTGTTGTTTTTTGGTTATAAATCTGACCACATAATATAACACGAAGGAACACAAACATATAAATGTAACTTGTACAATTGTAACTGTCTTTATTGTGTAAGTCCTGCCATAATACTGTATTTTTGTAGTTATGGCAGGGGTAATGCAGTGGGCTTACAAGAAGTTGTGTGCTACACTGTAAAACTTTGCTGTAGTTTTTGCAGCAGGTTTGCCAGTAACGTACTGTATCTTTAATTACTACTTAATATACTTTCCAATTAGTACTGTTTTCAACTACTTTAATCAAAATTAAAACACTTTGACTTTTGAGATTCAAAATGAGCAAGAAGAGACTGGCATTAGCACAGCAACATTGCAAAAAATAACATTCTTCCTTAGCATTTTTCTCTTGTTTTCTGTAAAAATATTTAAAACTTCTTAAATTACGATACATTTACATAACAAGAAAAGTGACCCAAGATATTAAGTCTTGTTATATGAAAGAAAAAAATATAAACCAGGTAAGTTTATGCTTAAAACAAAATTGTACATTAAATCTACAGTAAGTTACTGGCAAACCTGCTGCGAAATTACAGCAAAGTCTTACAGTGTACAAAATATATGGCCAAAATAGACTAACAAACAAATAATAACCTACACACAAATGCTTGTGGGATATCTACAAATGTAAATCAAGGTAGCAATAAAATGCTTGTTTATACAATAAAACCTAAAATCATTAAGAATAACTGGAATATAGCACAATGCATTCCACTTCTTTTATTAATTATTATTTTATTTTGTTATTTTTTATGGGTATTTTGCACATTTTACACTAAACATAATTTCATCTACACATTCATACACTCAACAGACGTTAATGCATCAATTTATTTCACCAGCTGTAGAATGTTTTAGTCTGACAAATTTGACTAAAATGACATGAATATTGTCCCAGGGCTTGTGCGTTTTGTATGACAGTGCGCAAGAGGACATAGATCTTGACGTTTTCTTATCCTTAGCTTGAAATACTTTACAGTTCACATTATAGCCAGCAGATGTCACCCTCCGTTTGGTTTTTACGGGTTTTGCCTTCGCCATATTCATAGACATCCGAAGACGCAGCATTGAGCGCTTTGGCTCGTTGCTGTAATACGTCAACGAGTCCGCCATTTTGGTCAGGGCAAAACGACAACGTTACCAAGTGGAGGTAAAGAGATGAAGTGCGGATGTTGTGGATTAAAAACACAGTAAAGTGTACGTCTCTCAACCGATTTGCATGGTAGACAAGACTTGGAAAATTATTCATTGTCAAAAGGAATTGTAAATCCACACTTGTCAAGCATTTATTTGATTTATTTTTTTACTGTAATAACTGTGGAGACATCCCATACGGTTATTCTCAAAAAACTTTCTGACTTCAAAAAGTCAAAAAATGTAATTCGTTTTTCATGCCTAGAATTTGATGATTAATATCACTGGCATGATTACATTGTTACCAATAATAATGGCCAGCTTGACTCTTGTTCCTTTTTAAATTATTTTATTTTACTTCTCATTTGCATAGCGTTCTCTATCATTGTTGGTGTAACACCAGTGACAATAACACCAGTGACAAATTCCCATGAAAGGCTAATTTTCCAAAATGATGGTTAAGTCACCTCAAAACCAACATGATGAGGCACACTAAAATCTATACATTGTACTGATAAACATGTTTTTTTTTCAATAAAAACTCCTTCATGCTGACACAAACCAAAGCAACACCAATGACGCTTTTAAATAAAATGTCTAATTTACATTATGGAAAGGGACACTCACCATGTGTGTGTTTGAACAGAGCGTCTTCTTTGTTGACCTTTGACCTTGTAAAGTACTTACTTGCATATTTTTATTCTTTCAAAATAATAGTTTGTGTCACCAATGACACCAGTGACACAAAATCAAAGGACAGATCTATTTTTTAAATTATTTGTATTAATAAATAATTATTTTGGTTTGCATTTTTATGCATTTATTAGGCCCTGTACTTGTGTTTAATTGGTTAACTTAATTTAAAAAATAAATGAAAAGGAAATGTTTATACACCATACAAAAGAGTTAAACAGGGAGGGAGAGGTGTATTTTTTCAAGTACAAATGAAATTCTAATTAATTTAGAAAGAAAATGTACAACACTATAAAGACTTAAATAACAATCATCAATTTAAAAAGGCGCTGAGTCGCGTATTAATGGCTAAATCGGGTGGAATTTTTCATTTGGAAGCTTTTTACATGCCTGTAAAGTGCAGGGACAGGTTTGTGACCATATTTTGAAAATATAATTGAATGTACATGCTCAGAACACAGCTTGTTCAGTTTGAAATAAGCAATGTACCAAAATACAGGACAAAGAATACATTAATACTCAAACAGAAAATGTCTCTGTGAAGCACAGCCATTAGTCATTTACATCACATGTTTCCCCTGCACCTACACACACTCAGCTTCGCTCACAGCTATCTCACTCAACAAATTGCTTTTAAAACACATTGTTCAAGAGCTGAAAAGCACAACAATATTCAAAGGTTATTGATCTTAACCTCGTCACGCTTATGGTTGACGTGGTACCCTTTAGTATCTACAGGGAAGAAGTAGGCCTACAGCATTGTGTGCACGCACCCTTATGCCACCATAAAGAAAAACTATTGTAAATGTGGGGTTAAATTACGTATTTATATTCATATTTATATTTATCCGGGTGCTCCTGCAAGAAATTAAATCAACTAAATTGTTCCATCCATCTGCAGTGTGTAGTGTTATTTTGAACACAAACACATTAAGCCTGAGCCAGACCGTGCAGAAACAAAGGCCATTTGCATTTTAATTGAATAAATCCTTTTATTGTGATACAGCCTGATTAAAATTTGACTAGGATTAATAGGATTCTTCACAGCGGAAAATGGTATTAGTTGTCTGGCTGCATGATGGGAAAGCACTTGGTCAGGTGACATTTTGTTATCGTGTGATCAGTGTTGGGAGGCTTCCTGGGCTTTAAACTAATTGTTAGGTTTGCAATAATGTTGTAGGTTTTATAATAGCACATTGAATATAAAACGAATTCTGTCAGTCGTACAGTATGTGCTATCACACCTTCAGGTACAGGTAACAGTCAAATGATGTCTTTGTAATTGTTACTGTGTAATAATTCATTAACATTATGCACAAAAATACATATATTCAAGCACAAAATAAATGAATAGCTTAATTAGTTGTGTTTCTTCAAGATAAGACAACAAACCCATAACAAACCCATAAGTCTAGTTTTAAACCTTCGACTTTTTGCAGTATAATAAAAAAGATTGACTTACGTTTAGAAACTGAAATGTTACATTGAATTCAGTGACTCTTTTGACTTGGAATAGAAAGAAATCATGTAACAATCACACAGAAACACACGCATGTCATAAGTTTCGCTCTGAAAAGCACCACTCACCGTTTCTTCTGAAAATGTAAAAGTCTAGTCTATCAATATAAGTGCACTAGACTGTGAGTCTAGTAAATTGAGGTCATATAACATGAACACTGAGAGAGGTGGAGACACCCAAGAGAGAAATAAACAGAACATGACCTGAAGATTCATTCATCCCTGTTCTTTGGTAAACATTAACATTCCATCAAGCAAAACTTACAATAGTAATTACCGCAGATTTTTTTCTCAAGAAGAAAAAATATTGTTTCTGACCTATTTAATCGCCTTCAATCTGTTCTTATCATCCCATGTTTTACATGGAGGTCCTGAATCTTGCTGTCCTAGAACGCCTGTTACTCTGAACTTCCATTTAAGACTCCAATCGAAATTACAGGAACATTTACATATATAAAAAATAGGTTTTCTCATAAACAGGTCTCTCTCAAACAGATGGGCGCTGTTTTCTTGGGAATCACTGTTATTGGTTTTTTGTGAGAAAGAGAGATGTCTTAAAATTTTAATCTGCTGTTCCCTTTCTGTCGGTCTCTCGACGTTGTGTCGAGCCGACAGATGGGGTTCGCTTTTGAGAACCTATCAACTTCTGACTAGTTTAGAAAAGGCCAATGAAATTGGCGAATTAAATTTGCATGCCGGACTCCGCCCCCGGATATCCGGGTATAAAAGGAAGACGGCATGCTGCATTCATTCACCTTTTGTTCTTCGGAGCCTTCACACTGATCGACTTCGAGACTTCAAACTCTACGCCGAATTACTGCTGGAATCTTATGACGTGGTGCAGCGGACGGTCCCTTCCTGCAGTGACTTCCCCTGGGCGTCTCGGCAGTGCCAGGAGTGTTCGAGTGTTTTGTTTTTTTCTAAAAGAGCAAATTTCTCCAGCGTGGCATGTCCCGCTGTTCTCATGGGTTCAACACACTCATCGAGGAGGGGGACGGACACGGTGTCTGCATCCAGTATTCGTACACGATGCGTGGTGATGGGATGTCTCTTGCAGCATCAGGGGGTGACGTACTGCCATCCGACTCTGACGATTCCTCGGGCTCCCTCCCTCGGGGGGTCGAGCCCAGGAAGAGGCGAAAGTCGAAATGTCAGCCATGCTTTCCCGGACCGCTGTGAGCATTGGGTTGCAGTGCCCGCACTGCCTCTCCCAGCTCTCGCGGCTGGTTACATGGTGCCTCGGGTTTGAGCACCCGCCCCCAGTGCCATATTTACCGGAAGTGCATGAAGAACTTAGTAAGACCTGGAACGCCCCTTTCCGGCACGTTCACGTCAAACAAGTTCTGTCACCCTCTCTTCCCTCGAGGGTGAGGCAGCTAGAGGATACGTCGATGTCCCCCAGGTGGAGCATGCTGCCGCGGTGCACTCGTGCCCGCAGGCGGCAGCCACCTGGGGGTCTCGACCTAGACTCCCATCCAAAGCATGGAGGGTCTTACATTGCTGCGGGCCAAGCTGCCTCCTCTCTCCACGCTATGGCTCCTGCCAGGCCAAGGCGTTGAGAGAGCTCCACAAGAGTAAGACCGACCCAGCGCTTATGCAGGAACTCCGCGACGCCACCGACCTCGCTCTATGGGCGACCGAAGGTGAACGTGCGGGCCCTGGGTCGGGCGATGTCCACACTTGTGGTCCATGAGAGCCACCTCTGGCCGAACCTTGCACAGATGAGTAACACCGTGAAGGTCCGCCCTCTCGACGCACCCATCTCGCAAGGGAGGGGGCTGTTTGGCGATACTGTTGAGCCGCAGTTCTCGACAGTGACGAAGCAGACAGAGGATATCAAGCATATCCTCCCTCGCTGCGACTCGGCCGCCTCAGCCGTCGAGTCCAGTGCACCATCTGCTTCCCAGCAGCCCTGTTCCTCTTCGACGCCCTCCGGCTCTGGTGCCCCCCACTCAGGCGGCCCCCCGGAAGGGACATCGAAGAGGAGACCATCACCCCGTCAGCAGTCATGGTGAAAGCAGAAGCGGCCCTCATGGGAAGACCCCAGGGAGATCGAGAATACCATCGGGCCCGACACCAGCCATTCCATCGCTGGGTGGTCGATCTGGGACAGTTCCTGCCCCGTCCCAACAGCCCACTCTCTTAAGAGTTTCTTCTCTCTCTGGGTGTTTATCACGCTCTCACCCTCTACACGACGGCGCTCGGCAACTTGACGTTGCGTCACGGCGAGACCCAATGTCGAGGATAATCAGTAGCCCTCAGCACTATCAAACGACAGTGCGTTGTGCTACATAATCGGCAGGCAGGTAAGCAGCAGAGCCGATCTCCTCCCTGGGGGCCTCCCCACGGCAAGGGATCCGCAATGCTCGCCATCGAACCACCCCCTGGGAGGTCGATGAAGCAGATCATACCCCTAGCCCCTGTCTCAGTCCCTGGGAGCCTGACTAGAGCCCCCAAACCATCACGGTGCCTACGGGATACGATCCGTCTCGGCTACGCGATACAACTTACCAGATGCCTACTCAAGTTCAGGACATCCTTTCAACCTCAGTCAGAGGTTAGGATGCTCCTGTGCTTCGGGCCAGGGTCACCACCCCTCTGGCAAGCAATCGTGCTCGTCCCTCTAGCCGGGATGTTCAACGGGTTTTGCGTACGGGCTGTACTTCATCGTTCCCAAAAGGGGGGTTGCTAGATCTGCGTACCCTGAACAGGCACCTACTCAAGCTGCCGTTCAGGATGCTTACGTAGAAGCACATCCTGGCGTCTACCAGATGCCAAGATTGGTTCATGGCAATCGACCTGAAGGACGCTTACTTTCATGTCTCGCTTTCGAGGGCGGGTATATCAGTACAGAGTCCTCCCTTTCGGTCTGTCCCTGTCCCCACGAGTTTTCACGATGATCGGGGGAGCCACCCTCACTCCCCTCGGGGAGAGAGGTGTGCGGGTACTAACTATCTCAACGACTGGCTCATCTGGGCACACTCACGAGATCTGTTGTGTACACACAGGGACCTAATGCTCCGGGACCTAGATCGGTTGGGACCACAGGTCAGCTGAGAAAAGAGCAAGCTCTCCCCTGTGCAGAGCATCCTCTTTCTCGGTATGGAACTCCACTCCGTCCCCATGACAGCGTGACTGACTCAGAGCGCGGTCAGTCAGTGTTGAACTTCCTGAAGCACTTCAGGCAGTCAGCGGTCCCGCTGAAACAATTCAGAGGCTCCTGGGCACATGGCATCCTCGGTGGGGGTGGTCCCCCTCGGGTTGATGCACATGCGACTGCCCCAACACTGGCTACAGAGTCGGGTTCCCTGGAGAGCGTGGCACACCGGCAGCAGGCGTATGGTCATCACGCCTCTCTGCTGACGCACCCCAACCCCCTGGTCTTCAATGACCTTTTTGGTGGACAGGATCCCCGTAGGGCATCGCTGTGTTATGAAAATTGTAAAACGATTTTCGGTTTGTTTTGAAACTATGGCGGTACAAATCACGTTTAGTCCATTCACAGTCACATTCTAATGAAATGATTAGATGCTACCAACTGATAAAGAATTATAAGGTGTCTATTGTAATTAATCAAAATTATGGACGGTCTTCAGATTTTTCCGTCAGAAAAATTTTGGTTAATGCGACCTCTGCTCTGAAATGCCAAAAGCATAAATACAGCCAGCAAACACTAAGGGGCGGTTTCCCGGAAAGGGATTATCTTAAACGAGGACTAGGCCTTAGTTAAATTAGGATATTTAAGTCGTTTTTTGAAAACATACTTTACAAAAAAACTTACTGGTGTGCATCTTAAGACAAAACAATCGCACTAATATACAGTATTTTAAGATATGTCAGTCGAAGTTGTTGTCGATCAAGACACCTCTAACATTTATGTTAGTCTGGGACTAGGTTTAAGCCCTGTCCGGGAAACCGCCCCTAAATCAATCATCTTTTAAATATTAACCACTGAAATGTGCTGCACAAGCAGCAGTACATGCTGGGAATTTTTTATCTAAAATTAAATAATATAATTTTAAAAAATCGAGCTTGATCTTGACTAGACTCAGGAACGGACTCTTGAGCTTGACTTGGCTCAGGAACGGATTCGAGGACTGGACTTGGCTCAGGAATGGACTCCTGGGTTTGACCAGACTTGGCTCAGGAACGGATTCGAAGACTGGACTTGGTTCGGAAACGGACTCTTAGGTTTGACCGGACTTGGTTCAGGAACAGACTCTTGGACTGGACCGGACTTGGTTCAGGAATGGACTCTTGGACTTGACCGGACTTGGTTCAGGAACAGACTCGTGGACTTGACCGGACTTGGTTCAGGAAAGGACTCTTGGACTTGACCGGACTTGGTTCAGGAACAGACTCGTGGACTTGACCGGACTTGGTTCAGGAAAGGACTCTTGGACTTGACCGGACTTGGTTCAGGAACGGACTCTTGGACTTGACCGGACTTTGTTCAGGAACGGACTCTTGGACTTGACTGGACTTCCAGACTCAGGAACGGACTCGTGGACTTGACCAGAGTCAGGAACGGACTCTTGGACTTACTTCTGAATTTGACTAGACTAGGAGCTTTCTTGTAGGTCAGTGGTTCGAGAATGGTGCTAACAACGCCAAGGTCGTAGGTTCGATCCCAGGGGATTGCACGTACTTAGAAACAAAAATTTATAGTGTCAAGAAAGGAGGAATACGATGAGTCTTTCTTTGTCTTTTTATATCAGAAAGTTAACAGAACAGAGGTACAGATACACAAGTGTTTTCATGTATACGTGTTTACGTATTAAGTTGGTTGTTTTAACAGGACTTCCCTTAAAGTCACATACACACTACTTTGACACCTCCCCCTTTTACAGAACTTTAACCTTTTATGTTACAGGAGACTTATTGTGAAAACAACATGACACTGAACAAGGTATATTACCCGTCCATTAATTAGTATAAAAAAATTTTTCTCTGAAACAAACACGTTATTTAATCCACTAAATCGAACCGTATGCTGACTCACACAACACCATAGTTGTTTTCACATTTACTAACATGTTACTTAAACTTTACTTTAACAACTAACCTTGACATTCAAACAGTATGTTAACTGCACTTCTTACAGACTTGTAAGACGTAATGTATCACAAATTTAGTCTTTCAGCCGGTTTACTCACACTACCAGACCTAGTTACTCTCCATCTTTCACTAGTCTGTCTGGGCAGTGAGACATTTGTTCTTGTTGTGTCGTCATCACACGTTTGTTCCGAGTGTCCTGCTGTTTCAGCATCAGCGCTGTTCTCAGAAGGGCTATGTTGTAAGTGACGTCGATTTCGCCTTTTCATTCCCCCGTCATGGCTTCTGATCATGTAGGAGCGCTCTGTCGCACTCTGCCCCACTACTGTTGCTGGAGTCCTCCACTGTTTTTCCTCATCCAGCTTGACCTAGACTTCATCTCCTGGTATCAGCGGAGGTAAGTTTCTCACTCCATGTCTTCTATTGAAATAGAATGCTTGTGTTTGCTTAGCAGCATCGTCTTTTCTCCATATCAGTCTCTGATCCGGCCATTTTGGTATGAGGTTGCAGCCCAAAGTTGGTAATGTATTTCTGAGCCTCCTTCCCATCAGAAGCTCTGCTGGGCTCACCCCCGTTGATGCATGTGGGGTTGTTCTATAACTCAACAATGCCAAGACTGGATCCTCTTGCCGTAAGATGGCTTTCGCCGACTGGACTGCACGTTCAGCATGTCCATTGCTCGAGGGGTGATATGGACTAGATGTTACATGCTCAAAATCAAACTCCCTGCTAAATGATAGGAATATTTCACTAGTGAATTGAGGGCCATTATCCGAAACGACTACCTCCAGGATGCCGAATCGTGCGAATGTTGCTTTGAGTTTGATGATGACTTGTTCGGCTGTGGTGTTTGATAGGTATAAGATTTCCAAGAATCTTAGAGCACTATGTAGTTTTTCCCTTTGTACTCACACAGTTCCCTTTCTGTCGGTCTCTCAACGTTGTGTCGAACCGACAGAATGGGGTTTGTCTTGAGAACCTATCATCTTCTGAGTATTTAGAAAAGGCCAATGAAAATTGGCGAATGAAATTTGCATGCCGGGCTCCTCCCCGGATGTCCGGGTATAAGAGGGAAGCCGGCGTGCTCATTCATTCACCTTTTGTTCTTCAGAGCCTACGCATCTGATGAGCTTCTCTACGATCTTGGTGATCATTCTTTCTGCTGGAATCTACGACGTGGACAGCGGACGGTCCCTTCCTGCAGTGACTCTCCCCTGGGCGTCTCGGCAGTTCCGGAGGTGTTCGAGCAAATTTCCTTTCTAAAAGAGCAAATTTCTCCAGCGTGGCATGTCCCGCTGTTCTCATGGGTGCAACACACTCATCGAGGAGGGGGACGGACATGATGCCTGCTTCCAGTACGCTGGGGCAGACGTTGTGGATACGTCCTGCCCGCACTGCGGGCGGTGATGATTCAGACGTTGCGTCACGGATGGCTGTGTTCCCACGGGACTCAGCCACCACCTCGTTTGCTCCCCGTTCCGAGGCGGCAGGACTACGGCCCTGCCGTCCGCTACGGCAAGCAGCGAGGGTGATATGAGGATTAATGTTAGCGATAATCCAACAGCCACTGGCTCACGGACCGTTCGCACCTCGTCTCGCTCGTCTGACCGTTCCCCAGGAGACGGTCCGCCGTCTTATTCCTCAATCACGTATTCGGACACGATGCGTGATGATGAGATGTCTCTTGCAGCATCGGGGGGTGACGTACTGCCATCCGACTCCGATGATTCCACAGGCTCCCTCCCTCGGGGGGTCGAGCCCAGGAAGAAGCGGACGTCGAAATGTCAGCCATGCTTTCCCGGGCCGCCGTGAGTGTTGGGTTGCAGTGCCCGCACTGCCTTTCCCGGCGCTCGCAGCTGGCTACATGGCACCTCGGGTTTGAGCGCGTCTCCAAGCCGCGCCCGCCCCCAGTGCCGTGTTTACCGGAAGTGCATGAGGAACTTAGTAAGTCCTGGAACGCCCCTTTCCGGCACGTTTCACGTCAAACAAAGTTCCGTCACCCTCTCTTCCCTCGAGGTTGAGACAGCTGGAGGATACGTCGTTGTCCCCCAGGTGGAGTATGCCGCCGCGGTGCACTCGTGCCCGTAGGCGGCGGCCACCTGGGGGGGGCTCAACCTAGACTCCCGTCCAAAGCATGTGGTGTCTTGGCATCTATGGTGTCGAGAGCTTACATTGCGGCGGACCAAGCTGCCTCCTCTCTCCACGCTATGGCTCCTGCCAGGCCAGGGTGTTGAGAGAGCTCCACGAGGGTAAGACCGACCCAGCGCGTATGCAGGAACTCCGCGCCGCCAACGACCTCACTCTACGGGCGACCAAGGTGACCATGCGGGCCCTGGGTCGGACGATGTCCACACTTGTGGTCCATGAGAAACTCCTCTGGCCGATCCGTGCGCAGATGAGTAACGCCGAGAAGGTCCGCTTTCTCGAAGCACCCGTCTCGCAAGGGGGGGCTGGTTGGTGTTACTGTCGAGCCGCAGCGGCCCCGCTCACCCCCACCCGTCGGGGGGAGCGAGACCCGCACATGGCCTCCCCCGGAGGGTTCTCGACAGTAAAGAAGCAGTCTTCCGTGCCGCGACTCGGCCGCCTCGGCCGTCGAGTCCCGTGCACTGTCTGCTTCCCAGCAGCCCTGGTCCTCTTCGACGCCCTCCAGCTCTGGCGCCCCCCACTCAGGTGGCCCCCCCTGGAGGAGACAGCGAAGAGGAGACCATCGCCCCATCAGCAGCCGCGGTGAAGCGGCCCTCATGGGAAGACCTCAGGGGGATCGAGGCTACCATTGGGCCCGACCCCAGCCACATCGCTGGGAAGTCGGATAGGGACGGATCCTGCCCCATCTCTCCATCTGCTGGCCCCCTCCGGGGGGCTAGCGCCCACTTACTCTCAAAAAAGGAGAGTTTCCTCTCTCTCTGGGTTATCACAGCCGCTCCCACCCTCTGCACAATGGTGAACGGCAAACTTGACGTTGCGTCATGGCGAAGCGCAATGTCGAGTATAAACACCAGCCCTCAGCACTCTCAGTCAGACAGTGCATTGAGCTGCGCAGTCGCCAGGCAGGAAAAACAGCAGAGCCGATCTCCTCCCCGGGGGACCTCCCCCGGCAAGGAATCCATACTGCTAGCCATCGAACCACCCCCCGGGGGGACGATGAAAAAGATTGTACCTTTAGTCCCCGTCTCATTCTGGGAGCCTGTCTCGGCTACGCGANGCCGAACCTTGCACAGATGAGTAACACCGTGAAGGTCCGCCCTCTCGACGCACCCATCTCGCAAGGGAGGGGGCTGTTTGGCGATACTGTTGAGCCGCAGTTCTCGACAGTGACGAAGCAGACAGAGGATATCAAGCATATCCTCCCTCGCTGCGACTCGGCCGCCTCAGCCGTCGAGTCCAGTGCACCATCTGCTTCCCAGCAGCCCTGTTCCTCTTCGACGCCCTCCGGCTCTGGTGCCCCCCACTCAGGCGGCCCCCCGGAAGGGACATCGAAGAGGAGACCATCACCCCGTCAGCAGTCATGGTGAAAGCAGAAGCGGCCCTCATGGGAAGACCCCAGGGAGATCGAGAATACCATCGGGCCCGACACCAGCCATTCCATCGCTGGGTGGTCGATCTGGGACAGTTCCTGCCCCGTCCCAACAGCCCACTCTCTTAAGAGTTTCTTCTCTCTCTGGGTGTTTATCACGCTCTCACCCTCTACACGACGGCGCTCGGCAACTTGACGTTGCGTCACGGCGAGACCCAATGTCGAGGATAATCAGTAGCCCTCAGCACTATCAAACGACAGTGCGTTGTGCTACATAATCGGCAGGCAGGTAAGCAGCAGAGCCGATCTCCTCCCTGGGGGCCTCCCCACGGCAAGGGATCCGCAATGCTCGCCATCGAACCACCCCCTGGGAGGTCGATGAAGCAGATCATACCCCTAGCCCCTGTCTCAGTCCCTGGGAGCCTGACTAGAGCCCCCAAACCATCACGGTGCCTACGGGATACGATCCGTCTCGGCTACGCGATACAACTTACCAGATGCCGACTCAAGTTCAGGACATCCTTTCAACCTCAGTCAGAGGTTAGGATGCTCCTGTGCTTCGGGCCAGGGTCACCACCCCTCTGGCAAGCAATCGTGCTCGTCCCTCTAGCCGGGATGTTCAACGGGTTTTGCGTACGGGCTGTACTTCATCGTTCCCAAAAGGGGGGTTGCTAGATCTGCGTACCCTGAACAGGCACCTACTCAAGCTGCCGTTCAGGATGCTTACGTAGAAGCACATCCTGGCGTCTACCAGATGCCAAGATTGGTTCATGGCAATCGACCTGAAGGACGCTTACTTTCATGTCTCGCTTTCGAGGGCGGGGATATCAGTACAGAGTCCTCCCTTTCGGTCTGTCCCTGTCCCCACGAGTTTTCACGATGATCGGGGGAGCCACCCTCACTCCCCTCGGGGAGAGAGGTGTGCGGGTACTAACTATCTCAACGACTGGCTCATCTGGGCACACTCACGAGATCTGTTGTGTACACACAGGGACCTAATGCTCCGGGACCTAGATCGGTTGGGACCACAGGTCAGCTGAGAAAAGAGCAAGCTCTCCCCTGTGCAGAGCATCCTCTTTCTCGGTATGGAACTCCACTCCGTCCCCATGACAGCGTGACTGACTCAGAGCGCGGTCAGTCAGTGTTGAACTTCCTGAAGCACTTCAGGCAGTCAGCGGTCCCGCTGAAACAATTCAGAGGCTCCTGGGCACATGGCATCCTCGGTGGGGGTGGTCCCCCTCGGGTTGATGCACATGCGACTGCCCCAACACTGGCTACAGAGTCGGGTTCCCTGGAGAGCGTGGCACACCGGCAGCAGGCGTATGGTCATCACGCCTCTCTGCTGACGCACCCCAACCCCCTGGTCTTCAATGACCTTTTTGGTGGACAGGATCCCCGTAGGGCATCGCTGTGTTATGAAAATTGTAAAACGATTTTCGGTTTGTTTTGAAACTATGGCGGTACAAATCACGTTTAGTCCATTCACAGTCACATTCTAATGAAATGATTAGATGCTACCAACTGATAAAGAATTATAAGGTGTCTATTGTAATTAATCAAAATTATGGACGGTCTTCAGATTTTTCCGTCAGAAAAATTTTGGTTAATGCGACCTCTGCTCTGAAATGCCAAAAGCATAAATACAGCCAGCAAACACTAAGGGGCGGTTTCCCGGAAAGGGATTATCTTAAACGAGGACTAGGCCTTAGTTAAATTAGGATATTTAAGTCGTTTTTTGAAAACATACTTTACAAAAAAACTTACTGGTGTGCATCTTAAGACAAAACAATCGCACTAATATACAGTATTTTAAGATATGTCAGTCGAAGTTGTTGTCGATCAAGACACCTCTAACATTTATGTTAGTCTGGGACTAGGTTTAAGCCCTGTCCGGGAAACCGCCCCTAAATCAATCATCTTTTAAATATTAACCACTGAAATGTGCTGCACAAGCAGCAGTACATGCTGGGAATTTTTTATCTAAAATTAAATAATATAATTTTAAAAAATCGAGCTTGATCTTGACTAGACTCAGGAACGGACTCTTGAGCTTGACTTGGCTCAGGAACGGATTCGAGGACTGGACTTGGCTCAGGAATGGACTCCTGGGTTTGACCAGACTTGGCTCAGGAACGGATTCGAAGACTGGACTTGGTTCGGAAACGGACTCTTAGGTTTGACCGGACTTGGTTCAGGAACAGACTCTTGGACTGGACCGGACTTGGTTCAGGAATGGACTCTTGGACTTGACCGGACTTGGTTCAGGAACAGACTCGTGGACTTGACCGGACTTGGTTCAGGAAAGGACTCTTGGACTTGACCGGACTTGGTTCAGGAACAGACTCGTGGACTTGACCGGACTTGGTTCAGGAAAGGACTCTTGGACTTGACCGGACTTGGTTCAGGAACGGACTCTTGGACTTGACCGGACTTTGTTCAGGAACGGACTCTTGGACTTGACTGGACTTCCAGACTCAGGAACGGACTCGTGGACTTGACCAGAGTCAGGAACGGACTCTTGGACTTACTTCTGAATTTGACTAGACTAGGAGCTTTCTTGTAGGTCAGTGGTTCGAGAATGGTGCTAACAACGCCAAGGTCGTAGGTTCGATCCCAGGGGATTGCACGTACTTAGAAACAAAAATTTATAGTGTCAAGAAAGGAGGAATACGATGAGTCTTTCTTTGTCTTTTTATATCAGAAAGTTAACAGAACAGAGGTACAGATACACAAGTGTTTTCATGTATACGTGTTTACGTATTAAGTTGGTTGTTTTAACAGGACTTCCCTTAAAGTCACATACACACTACTTTGACACCTCCCCCTTTTACAGAACTTTAACCTTTTATGTTACAGGAGACTTATTGTGAAAACAACATGACACTGAACAAGGTATATTACCCGTCCATTAATTAGTATAAAAAAATTTTTCTCTGAAACAAACACGTTATTTAATCCACTAAATCGAACCGTATGCTGACTCACACAACACCATAGTTGTTTTCACATTTACTAACATGTTACTTAAACTTTACTTTAACAACTAACCTTGACATTCAAACAGTATGTTAACTGCACTTCTTACAGACTTGTAAGACGTAATGTATCACAAATTTAGTCTTTCAGCCGGTTTACTCACACTACCAGACCTAGTTACTCTCCATCTTTCACTAGTCTGTCTGGGCAGTGAGACATTTGTTCTTGTTGTGTCGTCATCACACGTTTGTTCCGAGTGTCCTGCTGTTTCAGCATCAGCGCTGTTCTCAGAAGGGCTATGTTGTAAGTGACGTCGATTTCGCCTTTTCATTCCCCCGTCATGGCTTCTGATCATGTAGGAGCGCTCTGTCGCACTCTGCCCCACTACTGTTGCTGGAGTCCTCCACTGTTTTTCCTCATCCAGCTTGACCTAGACTTCATCTCCTGGTATCAGCGGAGGTAAGTTTCTCACTCCATGTCTTCTATTGAAATAGAATGCTTGTGTTTGCTTAGCAGCATCGTCTTTTCTCCATATCAGTCTCTGATCCGGCCATTTTGGTATGAGGTTGCAGCCCAAAGTTGGTAATGTATTTCTGAGCCTCCATCCCATCAGAAGCTCTGCTGGGCTCACCCCCGTTGATGCATGTGGGGTTGTTCTATAACTCAACAATGCCAAGACTGGATCTTTTTGCCGTAAGATGGCTTTTGCCGACTGGACTGCACGTTCAGCATGTCCATTGCTCGAGGGGTGATATGGACTAGATGTTACATGCTCAAAATCAAACTCCCTGCTAAATGATAGGAATATTTCACTAGTGAATTGAGGGCCATTATCCGAAACGACTACCTCCAGGATGCCGAATCGTGCGAATGTTGCTTTGAGTTTGATGATGACTTGTTCGGCTGTGGTGTTTGATAGGTATAAGATTTCCAAGAATCTTAGAGCACTATGTAGTTTTTCCCTTTGTACTCACACAGTTCCCTTTCTGTCGGTCTCTCAACGTTGTGTCGAACCGACAGAATGGGGTTTGTCTTGAGAAGCTATCATCTTCTGAGTATTTAGAAAAGGCCAATGAAAATTGGCGCATGAAATTTGCATGCCGGGCTCCTCCCCGGATGTCCGGGTATAAGAGGGAAGCCGGCGTGCTCATTCATTCACCTTTTGTTCTTCAGAGCCTACACATCTGATGAGCTTCTCTACGATCTTGGTGATCATTCTTTCTGCTGGAATCTACGACGTGGACAGCGGACGGTCCCTTCCTGCAGTGACTCTCCCCTGGGCGTCTCGTCAGTTCCGGAGGTGTTCGAGCAAATTTCCTTTCTAAAAGAGCAAATTTCTCCAGCGTGGCGTGTCCCGCTGTTCTCATGGGTGCAACACACTCATCGAGGAGGGGGACGGACACGATGCCTGCTTCCAGTACGCTGGGGCAGACGTTGTGGATACGTCCTGCCCGCACTGCGGGCGGTGA
>NC_079908.1:5218503-5235959 GCF_024868665.1 Triplophysa rosa
ACAGGTCAACTGAGAAGAGCAAGCTCTCCCCGGGGGCGCGAGAGGGTGACCACCTTACCCGCGCTCCGTACCCTCTTGCGACCTAGATACAAGACCTAGATACAAAATAGTCATCGTATTTCTTCAGAACTGTCTCGAAATCGTTTTCATCCTTTTCTTCATTGAAAACGAATGATTTGTAAATGTTCTCCACCTCATTTCCCATCGCATAAATCAATGTACTCACTTGGACCACTCCGTCTTCTTCTGTGAGCTTGGCAGCCGTTCTGTATCTCACGAAACTCTGCCGCCATGATGGCCATTCTCCCGTCTTGTCAAACGTAAAATTATCGGGTGGCTTGAACAGTGGCATTTTACGGGTACTCCATTCTCCTTGTTTTACGGGCCCACTTCTGACACCATGTCAAGAAAGGAGGAATACGATGAGTCTTTCTTTGTCTTTTTATATCAGAAAGTTAACAGAACAGAGGTAGAGATACACAAGTGTTTACATGTATACATGCTTACGTATTACGTTGGTTGTTTTAACAGGACTTCCCTTAAAGTCACATACACACTACTTTAACATATAGGATAATGCATAAATTTATTTTTTTGGATAAAAGTGACTGCCAAATGCATAAATGTAAATATGACACTACTGCACCTAAACACTTCAATTACATTTTTGCCAAAGATAGTTTATGTCATTTTAGTTCTTATGACACTGATGTATGTTAAAGTGTTGGTTCTCTAACAAGTTAGGTTTTAGCTAGTTTTAGACTGATTTCACTCCACTGCCATGTTGAAATCTAAAGCGAGGCAGAGGTGGGAAGAAAACTCGAAGGACAGATAGACTACAATGGTTTGGACTACCATTGGGTGTCTGTGTCATGAAAAACAAATGATGCGTTTAAAAACAACGTTAGAGTAGCTGTATGTGTGAATGAAACCTGCTTATGGCAGCTTAAACAGTCACAATTATGTGATGATATGGCTGAAGTGGTAAAGTAAAACAACTTGTGTGACATTTAAGATCATAAATCGTTTTAGTAAATCCAGATTGGTTGTCCAAACCATTGTAGTCTACCTGTCTTTACGGTTGTCTTCCCACCTCGGCCTTGCTTTCGATTTCAATATGACGGCGGCATGAAATCAGTCTATAGGATATTATAAAAACAGGGTGTGATTGATCTGTGTGTTTGTGATTGGGTCGGCAGGGAATATGGGCAGGACCTTGATACCACGGCTTCACTTTACGATCATTACTGCAGAGACTCTGGCTCATTGGTGCAAGATGTAAGCAGGCATTTTATGGGATATTTTAAACTGAACTCTGGGTGCCCGTCAGCGCACAGTCCACTGGATCACTGGCACGACCTAATGTGATATCTTTGACCTGGTAGAAGCGCATGTGACGTAAAAGGTAGTTCCATACATTCTACACTTCTTTATTTGTCCTTTAAATACTTTCTGTTGTAAGTTAAAATGATGTTTAAAGGTCCAGTGTATAAAATTTAGTGGCAGCTAGCGGTGAGGTTGCGAATTGCAACCAACGGCTCACTACACCCCTCCCTTTCGAAGCACTACGGTGGCTGACATAGGACAAAGAACTTGTCATGTTTTGCTTCTTTGCCAAAGAAAATAATGTATTTCAAAACACGCTCTGTGAAGTTAGTCCGTCTAGGGCTACTGTAGAAACAACATGGCGAATTCCATGTAATGGGACCCGCGGTGTATATAGATAGAAAAAGCTCATTCTAAGATAATAAAAACATAATGCTTCAAAAGTAGATTTCAATGTAAACTCAAACGTTTTCATAAGCCAAATCAAAAAGCCACATTAACTTTATAGTGTATCAATATAGTACATATTGTGTCTAAATGAATTTTTCCTGAAGAATTTTACAAGAATCATTTGAGAAACATACCTAAATGAAATGTGAAATCCATCCTGCATTTGAGAGTTTTACAGATTTACAATGAACTATAATTCTGATTTTATTTTCTGAATGGAATGAGAAAATAACATGGGAAAGCTGTTTAACTGAATGCTCTGAATGCTCTGAAACTGAATGTTTTTTGTTGTCGTTTTTGTTGTTTTATAGGAGTACTCTGCAAGTCTATACTACCATGCTGTCAGTCGAGTGTTTGTTAAAAAAATGATTTATTCATTCGCAAGTCATGAGCCGAGATAGATGCGTGCTCATATCTGTGGTTGTCTGAATGACTTGCGGTGTTGCAATTCTCACCAATGTTTACCTCCTAGAGAGATGGTGTCGCAAGATGCAAAGCGCATATCAAATGAAATAGTGCATAAGCAAGAGGAGAGATGACACAGCATTGGTTAAATGTGAGACATTGTATGTCACCTAACTGCAAATGACTTTGGGGAATACAGGGAACTTGATTATCTTAAGCATGACAAGTGTAAATTAGGGGAGTTGTCGCTGGTTGGCCTCCACTCTCAGTTGCCTAGCAGCGTACTCTGATGTAAATTCAAAGTCACTTTGTTCCTATTGTTGAGAGGCTCGGGGAACAAAATCCCTTCTGCATCAAAGCCTTCGATTAATACAAACAGAAGAGAGTAATATTTTGTCCTCCCACGTAAATTGGGCTTTTACATTGTGACTAATAGCGAACGTGTGGTTAATATAGAGCGTATAAGTGTCACGTTCTTCTGTGTGTGTAGCGAGAGACGGCTGGTTTTGAAGGTGTTCATAATTGAAGTGTGGGTGGATTAACATCATCACCGTAGTGATCACATTTTGCCAGGCTTTTTAAGATGACACATCTTAAGAACAGCTGCTCACTGCCTTTAGAGTATATTGTACATGTTTGCTTTTTGTTTTGCCAAATGAAATGTTTTTGTTGATTATGCATAATAATGCCCAAAGCACCCAGTAGTTACCTTACGTCAGCAAACTACAGCATGTCTGTGGGCTTTCCTTCTGTGAACTTTACTTCTAGGAGCATTAATATGTATTTGATAAAAATCATAAAAATACACAAAAGAAGATATCTTGAAGAATGTTGATAACCATACAACATTGACCCCCATTGTGTCACGGATCTCAGGTGAGGTGAGACAAGAACAGAGGACCCAGGTGCAGACAGCGGTTAAGGGGTTAACATGACATTTAATAACAAAGACAAAATACAAAACAAAGACCCACGTGGGGGTAAACATAACAAAACAGAGGAACAAGAACAAGACTAACTAAACTGACAAGACTAAACTAATAACACATTGCATAGGACCACTACAAACTAGACTAACTAACTAACTAACTAACTAACTAACTAACTAACTAACTAACTAACTAACTAACATGCCAAGACCTCACCCACACGACACAGTGCAATGACCCCGACACAAGACAGAGAACACAGGGGCATTAAATAAAGGGACAAATCAAAGGGGAACAGGTGTGGGGCATGAACTAATAAACAACCAATAACAAGAGATACAAAAGGGCGGGAACACAGACAACGACCGGAGAGAGTATCGAAGGCCGACAGGGTCAAAATGACTCTCTCCACACATAACAAGGGATTCTGACGTGAGATTCTGCCACAAGATCAAGAAAGGCATGACAAAATGAGGCAGAATCACGACACCATTGACTTCCACTGTATGGACACAAAACTACTGAGACATTTCTCAAAATATCTTCTGTTGTGTTTTACAGAGGAAAGACTCATAAGCAGGTTTTGAACAACGTGAGGGTGAGTAAATAATGACAGAATTTTTACTCCTGGGTAGGGAACCAGATCCATAAGGTTTGGAATCGGATCCATAAGGATAGGTATCAGACTTGACATGAAATTAAAATGTAAAATCCAGTTTTGCCTAAGCCTAACCCAAGTCCATCAGTTTTTCCCAGCCTGTGGTTTCCAGCTAGTTTTGAATGGCCATCGGGTTGATTTTGTTACTCAGATCTGGCAACCCTGGGACCTTCCCCTTTAAACGAATTTAAAAACCTGTGCTACTGCACAATGGAAAGCGCTCTAAAAAGGCTAATAAAAAACTTTTCTTAAATTTTCCTAAGCAAGTATACAAAGCTAAATACTAATTTATTGTTCAAACAACTGTCCAAACTATGAGTAAACTAAATGATCATATAGGTTGACCAATTTTTTCCACTGTGAAATTGAATATGGAAATCGATAAGAATCGGAATTGATTAAATTCCTAAACAGTAAAACCTTAAAGGGATAGTTCACCCAGAAATAAAAATGCTGTCATCATTCACTCACCTTCGAGCTGTTCCAAATCTGTATAAATGTCTTTGTTCTGATGAACACAAAGAGATATTTGGAAGAATGCTTATAACCAAACAGTTCTTTGACTACCATTTTGGGTGAACTATCACTTTAAGAGGCTATTTACACGAGACTGTTTTCTACTAAAAACTGAAACATTTTTATGTGTTTTGGCTGGGCACGGCAACTGCGTTTCGGGGGACTGAAAAAATTACTTTTGAAAACGAGTCTCAAAGTGCAAGTTTTTGAAAACAACCACATTATCGTCTCGTGTAAACCGAGAAGCAGGAACTTTCTGAAATCTATGACATCATATGCATGCATATTGCATGTTCAGTTTTAAGGCATGCACGCGCGTGTATTCCCAAAATGGCTTCCAGTACTGTGTGTTTGTGCAAGGCAACATAATTATTAACATTTCTCCCGCAAAATGTAGATTTACTGCACCACTACGACCAGTGGAGACATATAATTTACATGCACAAAACTTCAAACACACATACACACTGACAAAGGATGTTACAAGCATTAAAAGCACTTTTGGCTTAAAACTGGGTATGCATATGTGCGCAGGCACATAGTGTTTCTTTACAAAGTGACATCGCCACTCACTGGCCTGGCATGCGCAATACAGCGTTTTTACTTGTTTTTGGGATCCATATAAATTCAGATCGTTTTTGACAACGGTGTCATGTGTACGTGAAACTTTTATAAAACACAAAGGAAAAACGTTTCCATTTTGTACTCTATCGCTGTCGTATAAACATACTCTTAGTTGATATCTGTGTTTTGGAACATGATAGCTAATTTATGGTAGATCCTATTGAACCAGCTGATACATTTTTAAGGTGGTTTAAAAAGCTGTTTTTTAGAAGATAGTGGCAGCCAACAAGTTTGAACGTAAACACTCTAAAAAAGGTCCACAAAAAAACAGAAATTTTCGGTAAACTGGAAAACAGAAATATACTGTAAAAAAATCTGTAAAAATTATAGGATACAAGGATGTGTATTAAATAGTTTTCCCCATTTTCCTTGTAAATGTGTTGTCTTGGTCTGTAATTTTTATAGTTCATATTTCAAAAACAAACAAAAAAAAGACAAAAATTTTCCGGCAACTGGGCCGCAGCTGGGGCGCCAGAAATAAACTGTAAAATAACGGGTTTTCCCTGTTAAATTACCCCCCATCCCCCGTTTTTCTAGTAAATTTGCGGTAATATTTAAAAAAATACATAAAAACTGTTTTTGGACATTTTGCGTCGAAAATCTGTAAAAAAAATATTTTTACAGTTCAGCTATCTTAAAAGAGTTATAAACCAGCTACCATGCTCCAAAACACAGCTACCAATTTAATATGATTTTTTTAACAAGGTCACAGTTTGACCTATGAAATGAAATCAAGAGCTTACTGTACGCATATGTTCTATACTGCTTTAGATGAACCTAAAGAAACCTGAAGAAAATCACAAGGTTCAATGTATTCATTTTGAGAAATTGTCTACATTTAACTGCTCTCAAGGAGTATTCTCCTCATATATTCTGCGTTTTCCAAACAAAGCAATTGCCATGAGTCAAAGCATTAATTTTCCACAAACCCTGGTGGCAGTTTTGCTATGGTGAGAGGTTCTTAGACAATCTCCTGCTAACCTTCAACAGTCCCGTCTCCTCCTCATTTCCACAGCTCCATCTGGCCCAGCAGGGAACTCAGATCTGTCAGAGCAACGACAGTCAGTGACAGCACCTATTCGTGGAGGATTATACTATTCTAATAATTATCGTTTCAGTTCTTGCTCATTTCAGATACATAATTGTCTGCAAGAGATTCTTCAGGATTGACAGGCTAATTACAGAGAGGGGTCAGCACAGAGTCATATTACATTAATGTGGTGGATTGTGAGTTTGCCATTCGATTTAAATGAAAACACTTTTAAGAAGAGATGATTACACTGACTGACTGATATAAAGACCTTATAAGTGACTGAATACTGGGAAATAACACTCAAGTGCTCTTCTGTTCTAGCTTCAGGTTTTTCATTTTATAGTAGGAGGCATAAAATTGTCGTCTATGGATTGAGCTCCTTCTAAAGGCCCATTCAGACCGCCAGCGACACCCAGCGAGAAAGCGAGGCGATGTCATTCATTTCAATGGTAGCCTAGCGACATCTAGCGACAGTGACCGTTGGCGACAGGAAGTGGGCGTGTCTAGCGACTCGACAAAGTTGAGATTTCCTCAACTTTATGCAAATGATGAGCGACTTTCGAGAGCAACTACCAATAGGAGTACAGCAGTGGAGCTCACGTCAGCCGTGTCTCGTCTGTTACTGCAGGGTTTGTTTATAAATGTTTCTAGGACAACCAAGCTAGGAACGCCTTCTAATGACCTTGTAGCGGGAGACTGGCGACACACAGCGACACAGTCACTGGCAGTCTGAATGCAGCTTCAGACACCGAATTTGTTTATTGTTACAATTTTTAGTTGTACTTCTGAAAGCTGTTTGTTGAAGTCTTACTCTCCTGCTTCTCGCTAATGTGATTCTCTGTGTGACCTCCTGTGTTACTATCAAAAATTAACAGGGATTGCGGGAACCTGTTATCATCACTGCCTGGCACCATCCAAACTCAAGCTCTAGTTTCGATAACTGATGACCTTAGTTGTACACCGTGCCCCAGACTACTTCTTTGTTAGACTGCTCACAACAAGAATATCTTATATATATGGATGCTGGTGTATATATACTGTATGTATAGAAAGAGAGAGAGAGAGAGAGAGAAAGAGAAAGAGAGAATACATAGATGCAATATGTGAGGTTGTGTTAAGCAGTTACAAAGGGCAGCATTCAACCAATGGGATTAAAGCTTTCAGGTGGGTGGTAGGGATAACCTCACTGATAGCGGTGTGAGTGACAGGGTGAAGGGGTCAGCAGAAGCGTAATGAGTCTGGGAGACGGAACGACACCTGGAAAATAGAGGTCAATTTGTCTATCTGCAGAGAAAAGGTGGAAGTCTTCTTTTATCTAGTAGACACTTAAAGTGCTAAAGATGGATGTAATGTCGTTTCAGCGGTTTGAGAGAATTTATTTGACTCAATATGATCAAAGCAGTGGGTGTGTCCAGAACTAACAAAAGTAAGTGTTTGATTGGGCTGCTGCATTAACAGGAAGATTAAAAAAATAAACATAAGATACTGTATTTACACCGTGTCTACACCGGACGTGGCACGGCGTGATGCAATGTGTCAAAAGACAATATAGAAGGCATTAGAACCCATTATAATTTTATATTTTGTCCACACTGGATGCGGCGTGACATGACAATCCCATTAGAACAAGCTGTGTGTCGTCGCATCCGGTGTAGACACATTGTAATATTGAAAGTTAAAGTGGTTTGATTCTTCTAGTGATTTTTCCTTCTCCTGATTTAACTTTTGAACTAACCCAACATCTATACAGCTGGCTTGTTTTATTGTCAATAAGGGGCTGTTTATTCGACAATTCAACTTCTATGTGCTTTGGCGTTTACTTGACAGCGTTTTGTGGGACTGAAAATGCAAACTTTTATAAACGTTTCTCAAAGTGCACGTTTTTGAAAACAAAGCCGCTGTGAAACCGCAAAACTGTAAAAACGCTGTCGTTATGCGCATGCGTATTACAAACACAGTCTCACATGAATTTGTGACATAGTCACAAACTTTAATCTTTTGATTCATGTTCATGAACATGAATTACCCCTTTTTTCGTGTCACACATGTGACAGGCGGAGCAACGACACGTACACGAGAGTGATATTTACACAACCCCGGAGGGTAACAGTCCAAGTGGGAGACAGGAGGAAAAACAGATAATTAGCCTCCGGGAGTCCCGGAGTAGGTCCTGTGGTCCAGAGCTCTGGTTGGACAAGTCGTTGGGCCGGCCATTTGGGCTGCTGGTTCCGGTGTGGGTGTGAGCGGTCCTGCCGGTCTTTTAGTCGTCCTAGCCTGAGAACTCAAAATAAGATACTGAGCTTTATCATGTGGTAGGGAGATGTTGCTCACCTCCATTCCTGTGGCTTCGGCTTTTGTAGCCGTGATAAATGAGCTGCAGGTGGTAACAACCGGCAGGTGTGCCGCTCTGATTTCCTCCGTCTCCATGGCGACGCTGATTGCGCAAGGGGTGACTTGTCACACTCCCCCCCCAAAGTGTTGACCTGGTCCGGTGGGACGTCCTGTGGGGAGACGTAGAGAGGTGTTGGGATGGAGGGGGGACTTACCTGACTGAGATGTCCATCCTGACCACATCCTCGACAGACCTTCTGCATTGCCGTGGGAGGTCCCGGCCCGATGTACCACGGTGAAGTGGTAGTCCTTGAGCGCTAGAAACCACCTTGTGACCCTTGCGTTGGTGTTCTTGGCTTTGGCCATCCACTGAAGAGGTGCATGGTCGGTTAGAGGTGCAATCATCTTTGAGGTGGCTTTCCGTAGGGGTATGGCTTCCGGGTACCGGGTGGCATAATCAACAATGACCAGGATGTGTTCGTGTCCCCAGGCAGACTTCGGTAGCGGTCCCACCAGGTCCATCCCGATGCACTCGAAGGGCACCTCGATCACTGGGAGAGGAATGAGCGGGCTGGGGGGAGGTTGCTGGGGTGACGTCTGTTGGCAGGTCAGTCAATCCTGACAGAACTTTTTTCCTCGGCCTCGAGACCGGGCCAGCGAAACCGGTCCTGGATGCGTTGGGCGGCCCCCAGATGTCCCGCCATCAGATGTGCTCCAGGATCGTCGCAGTCTTGGTCTTGGGTACCACTAGCAGGAGTTTCTTCTCCCCCCGCCTCAGTGCGGCACAGCACAACAGACCCTGCTTGATCACGAAGTGCGGGAGGGTGTGGGGAGTAGGCTGGCGGTCTTCCCCATTGACAGCAGTTTCGCAGCCGTGCATCCTCCCACTGTTCCCGTCCGAACAATCCTCCTCCGGTCATCTGCTGGAAGAGGTTGGAAAAGGGGTTATGGTTCTGGCACTCACCCTCCCGCTCGCTCTCTGTAGCCATCAGGACGGGCCGGGGGTTCTGATCTCTCTGGGTTCGGGGTTTCTGCTGACGGGCCCCGCGGCTGGCCGTCCGCCCGTACGGTGCTGGCCAGTAGCTGGTCAAACCCCGGCCAGTCCCGCTCCAGTAACATCGGGACCGGCAGGTCATCCACGATCCCGATCTCCAGCGTCCACGACCCCGGGCTGGCAGCCCGGGGGACAGCCTGATCCGGGCGAGGATTTCCCGCTTCAGGGCCTCGTAGTCCTCACTTGCCGGGGGTTGCAGCGAAAAGTAGGCCCGCTGTGCTTCGCCGGTCAGGAGCAGGGCCAGGATTCTTTCCCACTCCGATTTGTCCCAGGCTTCCCGCGTAGCTACGCTGATTGTGCAAGGGGTGAATCGTCACACTCAGCACAAATATCAATCAGCAGTATCTTTCATAAGTATAATTACATATCAACGCATGATGGAAATTCACACCAATTTTACAAAGTGTCTCATTTGTGTGAATTTGTATGATCTCATTACTCATACTATTATTATGATTTGATTAGGGGTGGTGTAAGGGTGGCCCTTTATCGTTGCTTTGCGTAAATGCTTGTGTTTTAGCAAAATTTGCCTTTGTGTCTGTAATTTTATGGTTTGGGGTGGGGTAAGGGGAGGCTTCCCCTGATATCAGTTTAAAAATACAGTAGAATTGTCAACCCAGTCTCAAGGCATTTGTGACATTGACATGAAATTTTGAATCTATTTATTCATGTTCATGGACACACATTTTTTTCAGTCAGCACGACTTTCAATACACAGACTGCGTGTGTACATTTATATATTTATAACCTGATATCAAAAGAAGTCTTATATATTTTAGGAGGTGGCTAATCAACTCCATACCTCGCCCCAAACCCTAAAATCAGAGCCGCAAAGGCTAATTTTGCTAAAAACGCAAGTTTCACGAGGTGGCAAAGCAATGATAAATGGCTCCCCTAACCCCGCCCCTGAACCTAACATTACCGGGGCAAAGTCAAATCAATATAAAACATACGAATATGATCGTATGAAATAGGAATTCACACGAATGAGCCACCTTGTAAAATAGGTATGAATTCCCATCAGATTGCGTTGATATATATTTATACATATGAAAGATACCGCATATTAAAATACGTTAGATTGAAAGTCGTGCCAGGTGACACGTAAAAGGTTGTGCTGACTGACACAAAAAAGGGGGGAATTCCTGTCCATAACCACACAAATTAATAGATTCTAAATTTTGTGATGTCACGAACTGCCATTAGAACTGCCATGAGACACGTACAGTCAATGGCAGACTACAGGACTGTGTGTTTGTCCTACTTAACATACTTATTAATGTTTCTCCAGCAAAGTATAGATTTACTGCACCAATACAACCAGCGGAGACACATTACCTACATTTTCCAAGTTCTAAACACACAAATACACCATAATAAAATTACACCGTATTATAATTAAGGATAAAACACAGTATTAAATAGCAGTTTTGAGTTAAACCTGGAAATGTGTATGTGCACAGGCCTCATTCATGAAACACGAGCAGAACGATTTTTTGTGTAAATCGTTCGTAAAGTCGTTTTGATGTAAATTTTCGGATTCACGAAAATGTTTGTATTTTCAAAATGTAAGTTGGTACGAAAGAAATGTACACCTGCTCCATACCATGTGTAAATAGTGCGTAAAACCGCACGTAATGTTGTGTATTCTTTTAGACAAACTGATTTTCATGCACTATGTATCATAATGATATTTCACGAGTTCTTTTGCCCTGTCTTTTATCATTTTTTACTTTTTTACTTTAGGTAAAATGCAGAGCTCATCACTGTCCTTTTTTACACAGCCGTCCAATCACAGTGGAGAAGAGGCAGGACAAACACTACATTGACCAACTATCATACACAACAATGGAGAAGTTAATATTAATGGTTACTGCATTTTCATATTAAGTAGTGCAGTGCCTCCAAAGCGTTCTCAGGCGCTACCATCTGGTCATTTTCAGAAGAGCAATAGGTATTATTATTTTAGCTGGCTAAAAACGCTTTGGTGGACACAGTTTAATTGATGAATTTATTGGTAAGCATATTGCCTATTAGTCAATATAATGTATCCAAACCAGAGAATGGTAATTTGCGTAGCTGTAATTCATAGGCGGGGATTATGCTAATTGTGAATAAGCGTGCATGCTCGCCCTGTTTAAGAGTGATTGGAATTTATTAACACACACACATTTTACTATCAAATCTGACCTTTACGAAGTATTTGTGAATCCGGAGGAGAGTTTTCGGGAAGGTCTGTTTTACACGCAAATTACAAATTACACATATATTTACAAATGTTTCATGAATGAGCCCCATTGTCTTTACAAAGTGACACCAACTACTGGTCTGGCATGCACAATACAACGTTTCTTCTCATTTTCACAGATCCATGTAAATGCAAAACATTGAATTTTTTTGACGCAAACAAAAACGTTTCTTTTTTCTACTGTGTAATTGTATTGCAAATGTTTCTGTAAACCTGCTGAAAAAAAATTATTTTTGTTTATATACATTGCTAATTGGATTAGAATAAGACCGGGAGAGAATGAAAGAGAACTGTCTCTATCTTGACTCTCTGCTCCCATGCTCTCAACTTCAAACACTCTTGATCATATCTTCAACATTGGTAGTCATTAGACAAAACGCAGGGCAGTTCCTGTGAATATGAGACACGTACAACAGCTGCTGACTTCAGATATTACAACTCTTAAATTAGAAGCTCTAAAACGTCATTCTCAGACATTCAGTATAAAAAACACATTGCATGAAAATGAGGTTTAAGAACTTTTATTAATTATGTCTGCGCTATTCTACTATTCTTCAAAGAGTAACATTAAAACTTTAAAAAGTGTTTCTGTTTAGAAAGTGAATGCTATTCTGAAAAAAAGAGAAAAACATTGAAAATTCCAGTTTTGGGTTTTAAATCAAATGTGTATTGTTTACTCTGGGTCATGTTTCCCCTATAGATCAGTCTCTGTGAATACACCCATTTCATCATTGATGCGTAAGTGTGTTGCACAGAACAAAAGTTCCATTCCACAAATGATGAAACCAGCAGACAGATCTTTGGAGTTATCTTAATATCTAAATTATACCGCTACCGACCTATGTACTCCAGAAGCAATCAATAAGACAGTCCCTGTGCTGTATTGCCAATAAGATAACTGTCACTCTTTGTTCCCAGTAGACGTGCGTTAAAAAGAGTTTGTCTTTCTCTCTGTTGACTGAAGAACGTAGACAGAAAATCTATGAGTGAGAGTTGGCTGTGCAAGTGTTTTGAATGAATTAAATATCAGACCCTCCTGTGTGGCTGTGATGGCGGACCTTTTTTCAAGTCTTTCGTTTGACCAAAAAAGAGAGATTTTGAGTATGCAACAAAAGCATGATAGGGAAATGGCTAAGGTAGCTCGGGATAGTGAATTTGAGTTGGAAAAGTTAAAAATGGACAATATACTTAAACAATGGTGTGACGAGGGAGGCGGGACGAGAGCCGTGAGGGAACGACGCGAGGCCGGTGGCGCAAGTGATAATGAGTGTCAGCTGTGCATTACACCAGTCTTGCATCTCTCACGGAGGAGCTCCGGAAGCATAAGAGGAGGAGCGACAGGACAGTACGATGAGAGAGGACCAGGCCTGGACATTGTATGTGTTTTAGTTATGTTTGTGTAGCCGGCAGTCGACCGTGAGGTGGCTGCCAGCCCTTTACTTTGGTTTATGCTTTGTTTATGTTATTAAAGTTTTGGTTATCGTTCGCCGGTTCCCGCCTCCTTCCTTCCTTACTTTGAACGTGTTTCAAATGGGAAATTGAATTATTCCAACTTAAACATGCTCAACAGTTGGAATTAGAAAATCAGACTCGGGAGATTGAATTACAGGTTCAACGGTTAAAGTTAATAAGTGAAGGGAAACTAGCTCCTCAAGGTGAATCATTAAATGAAAATTTATCGCGCATTTGATGTGGTAGGTAATTTAACTCAATAAATTTAATGAACGCGATCCTGATGTTTTTTTCTCGTTGTTCGAGAGTATTGCGGAGGAATGTAACTGGCCTATGGCAGATCGTGTAGTGATGCTTCAGTTCAGAGTGTAATTTCTGGCCGAGTGCAAGAAGCTTATATGGCTCTTATGGTGGAAGATAGAAAGGACTGTGATAAGGTTAAATCAACTATCTTGAAGGTATACGAATTGGTGCCAGAGGTGTACCTCCAGCGTTTTAGAACTTGGAGAAAGGGTGAACATCAATCTCATCTGGAAGTGGGGAGGGAGATGACAGCCCATTTAGATTGCTGGTGCCCCAGCAAATACAGAACGTTCCACTAACATTAGTTTTTGGTTGCCTTTTGGTTATTTTTTTGGGAACCAAAAAATAACGTTCTAAGACGTTCTTTTCAGGGGTTTTTTGCAACCAGACAATAACGTTCCCAGAACATTGCAGGCTGTTTATTTTAAAATAACCAGAAAATAACATTCCCTGATGGTTATTGTTTGGTAATTTTTTTGCAACCAGAAAGTAACATTCCCTGATGGTTATTTATTGGTTCTTTTTTGCAACCAGAAAATAACCAGAAAATAACATTCTCTGATGGTTATTTATTGGTTATTTTTTTGCAACCAGAAAATAACGTTCCCTGATGGTTCTTTTTTGGTTATTTTTTAATGGTAAAAATAGTCAAAACTGGTAAACGTCAGTGACATGTGCAATACAGAAATTATAAGATCACATTAACACGTTATAATATATAATATGTTAATTATGAGTTTTAAACATTATTGATCAATTGATGACTGGTCTGAGTGCTCTGGCTAGTCAATGCACAGGTATTGAGAGAAAATAAACAAACATATTTCACTGACATCAACCCTCATCATACAACCCTCAACAATGATGACAATCGTCAAAATAATTCAGATAAACAGATCACCCAGCATGCATTGCAGCATGAAGCTTTCTTTTGTTGATTGTCACCATTGTTGAGTTTCATATGCAGATTCTTGATGTCGTTGTGTGTTAAAGTGGTTTAACAGATTGTGAATATGTTAATTCCTAAAAAAATCACAGTATATCAAACTACAGATCCACAGAGCTGACACATTAATAAACCAAACCCAATTATTAACAGTGATCTAAACAATTTCAAAATGCATGCATTACCATTCAGAAGTAGTCATCTCTTTGCCACAACTAATTTATTTTAACACACAGTTATGGCTGAAGGAAACCTAATTTAACATTAAAATAGAAGAGCCAAGAGCTCAACTAAAGCTAAAAAAGATCACAATAATGGTGAGTTTTGCAGGTACAAAAGTGATACTTGTCACGAAGCAGAAACACACAGATTCAGATGCGGGGCAAAAACAAGGCTTTATTAAAGTCAAACCAAAAAGTCTCAGCACTGGAAAGAGTCCACACAGTCGGAATAAGCCGTTGAGAAACTGTCTAAGCTGGCTACGAGGCCAACTGGGAAAACCCAGCGTACGGCAGCGCCAGCAGAGGTGCGAGGAGACGGCAGCAGAATGTCTTCGACTGACCCAGCGAAGAGAGAAGGAAGACGCGGATTCCCCCGAGGTTGAAGGCGAGGGCAGAGTAGGCAACACACGTTCCGAGTACCTCCGTGGGCTGAGCCGGCAATCGGGCGTCGGTAGACACAACCGGCGTCGTAATCCGGAATCCGTTCCAGCCGGCGTGATCGACTGAGCGTGAGGCTGGGGGTGGTGGAACAATCCTCACAGAGCTTGGGGGTGATGAGATCTCAATACTGGACAGGACAAGAGGGAACAGGTAATCCAACAGACGCACACACACGACAAGACAGAACACCAGAATCCACGGCAAGACAAGACTAAACTTAAATGGAATTTCGCTATCTGCGCACAAGGTACGGGTATGACCAGAGTCAACGATCGCACAAAGGGAGTGAGAAGTGGTAGAGAATATATATGGAAAACTAATGGACACCAGGTGAAAACACTGAGGGTAACGAGGGACAGATGATTAGCGGCTGGCGCGGCATACACACACATTAACCCAATCATGACAGAACAGACGAGTGCTACCCACGGATCCCGACAGATACTGATTCAATGCAATGAACATTGACAAATCATCCATTTTTAACCTTGATTCAATGGTTGCTTGCTATCTTACTGCACTCAAATCATTCAGCTCAGTTTATTTCAAAGAGTCTCACTTAATTTATTTCCATGTGTAAACTCAAAATTTCAACCAGTTTTTATTTTGTACAGACTGGACATCAATATTACACAATCAGGAGACGCCATGAAAAGCTATAGAAACAACTTTCATTTTTGGCCCATAAAGGGACGTCTTTTCAATGTATTTAATATTTTTGATGGGCAGTGTTAATTTTGACAGCAAATTTTGATTTAGTTTTAGTCATAGTCTTTTGACGAAAATGCAATTTAGTTTTAGTCACATTTTAGTCAACCCCATCATTTTAGTTTTAGTCTAGTTTTAGTCGACGAAATATGAAAAACATTTTAGTCGAATAAATATACATTATATTTAGTCTACTAAAATCTAAATGGTTTAAATCATTTACTTGGTGTAATTAAATGTTCCATACAAAGATTCAACTGTTTTGACATAATTTACTTCACCTTAGAATGAAATTAAACCAGGTCATTACCTTTATTTTTCAGAAAATTCCAGTAACTAGATTTGCATTGTTGGAACGCAGAGTATTAGACCATGAACGACATGTTCCAGTTCGTTCAATTCCATTTGACTCAATTGACTCGTTAAGTAGGGCGTATTCATTCAGTTCATTCAACCAATGAAACGCTCTGACAGGGCTCACACTCAAAGGCTATTGGCTCATGGCATGCCTCTTTGAAGAAAGAGCTGCACTGTCTTTGCTTGAGACAGCAATGAATGAGAAATAGCTTTCAAAAAGACATATTATATAAATTGCATTACATTTCTTTAGTCATGCAAACATGTTACATATTTGGTTGGAATGTACAGTTTGACTCACTTCATCACTTCTATAATCAGTAGAGGACAGCGCTGGTTTTCTTTTGGCTGACTTTATGTTGCATTTCACGTTATGCAGCAGCTCGTGTTAAGTTAACATAGGCATATAAAAACCTTGGTGCTGCCTTTGTAATGTGTTTCGGGGTAACTCGCCTGCAGTCGCGCTTCAAGTTTGCGGCGTTTTACTGGCGATCGTGAAGGAAAATAAGACGCTACATGTAAACCGCGTGGAGACACAGAATACAGTATATGTGTGTGCTTCCCCTTCTCCCAGAGACTTCTCTCTACCGCTTATGTGAGATGAGCACATGCGCGCAAACTGATGTCCGCCAGGTAGGACAAGAATATTTTACTCTCTTTTTTATTAGTTGACGAAAATGTCAGTATATTTTTATTACAGTTTTCGTTATAATGCATTCATTTTTATTTAGTTATCGTCTCGTTTTCGTCAGTGAAAACATGTCGTTAACGAATACTTTTCGTCATAGTTTTCGTTAACGAAATTAACACTGTTGCTGGGACTCGAGTGGACTCGGGCATAAGTCCAATTCCGAACATGTTCGAGTACGAGTCGAGACCGAGTCAAAATGCACACAAGTCCATGACAAGACCAAGACCATTAAAATAGGGTCTCGAGGCCGAGTTCAAGACCGAGTCCGAGTCTCGAGACTTCAACACTGGTGTGTGCGCTCGAGCACGTGCATTCTCTGCTCTGCCGCGCACTCCCGTCATTTAAAAATTAACGGTCATTTCGCTTTACCTCACCCACTAACACATTAGTTTAGCGGTTTATTTATTTTAATTTTTTATTTAAAAACGTACAGATTTGAGAGTAAACTTATATTTTCGTGATTTTCGATTGATTTTACACATCTAAATCAACAGACCATGATGTAAGGACTGAAACTCAGGGCTTTTGATTGTTAATATCTAAAGACGGAGCCGCTATACTTCTGTGGTGAGACAAGAATATTGTTAGCCTGAAGATAATTAAATGTTTATTCTTCTGTCAATAAAAATCTGCTTTAAATATTGTGTTGAAGTCATTGGTTATTTTATTTCAATATCTATAATGTCTGATGTTGAGGTAGGCCTACACACAGTGAGGTTTTATTAGAAATGATATACTGTGCTGTTTAAATCGAAAATTAGGC